>NC_137984.1:39009320-39106410 GCF_963924665.1 Micromys minutus | reverse complement strand
AAGATGCAACGGGAAAGAGTAAGGATTATTGGGGTGTCCTCTTAGTAACTTGTAGAGGTCTCTGAGCAGTCTTGTTCCTGATCCCTCTTTCTTTCCCTCCTTTGTCCCACACTCCCTCCCTCCCTCCCTCTCTCTCTCTTTCACAACTTCAACATTCTTTGACCAAATCCCTCTCCCAACCATCCTCTTTTATCTCTGCTAAAAGGACACAAGGAAGGTTTTAGAAAAAAAAAAACAAAATAAAAAAATCAAAACTCTAGAATATATTAAGAGATCTTTAGCTTGATGACACCCCCAGGCCGAGGGTTTGAGACACCTCTGATTTCCCTCCCATTCTGATCCTATTTTCCCATTCACACACTTACCCTACCACCCAGTACGACATAACTGGTGGTGTCTTTTTCTGATCAGTCCAGCTTTCAGGTGAGCATTCAAACAGCACACCGTGTTCTTTTACAGGGCTCAGAGAAGACACTGAATTTGCAGACTCTGAATGATCTCCATCACTTAGCGCCTTCTTTTTCTGCAAATTAGCATGACTTATGAGTATTAACTAGTATTGACAGTGTTATTTTTAAGTGTTTGGAATTGGGAATATAGCTCAGTGGTGGAGTGCTTGTCTTGTGTGCAAGGAGCCCCAGGGTTTAATCCCAGAAACTAAAAAATAAAACAGTTTCACATAAATATTTGACAATGATGTTGACTCTGGTACTAAGAGTCTACAATACTATTCTTCCTGTTAACTTGCAGAAAATTCCTATTCCTCTTCAATTCTTGGCTTAAATATTATCTCCTAAAATAGATTACGAGTTTTCACCCTAGGCAGAGAGCAAGCACTGTTCTCTCTCTAGTCTTGTTTCTTTTTTCAAGATGGGCTCTCACTATATATCCCTGGCTGGCTGGGGCTGGTCCTAAGTTTAGGGCGTTCTCTCTGTATCTCATTCTGCAGTGGTTGGATTAGACATGTGCTAGCAGGTTTGGTTTATTATTATTTTTTCCTTTTTAGAGGTGTGTGTGTGTGTGTGTGTGTGTGTGTGTGTGTGTCTATGCTGGGATGTGCTCACAACTTAGCTTTCCTCTTAGAAGCTGTGATCCCCAAACAGCTACACAGCCTTCTCTCTCTCCACGTCTGTTCAAAGCTTGCTCGAGTGAACTTGTAAAATGGTAACCCACACCACTCAGCCTATGATTAAAGTTCGTCTTAACCCTTGCTCTACAGGATTTACTATTTATTAATTTATTTAGCTCCATCATTAGAGATAGGCTGCAGGGAAAGGCTTTAGTTTGTTTTCTTTCATAGTACCTAGAATAGTGTCTGGTGCAGAACAAGTACCTTAACATGTGATGAAAAAGGGCAGTTTCTGTTGTTGAATATGAGCAAGTAAGGTAAGGACATTCCCAGAGCATCCACTGCCATGTAAATATGGGAGGAGAGAACTCAAGTATTGAAATCAGAAAGGGCTCCCTGGTCCAGCATAACCTACTTTCTAAGAACCAAAAAGTGTGGAAGACAGATTCTTCTGTTGAATGGGCCCTGAAAAGTGATATAATCCAAAGAGTCAGGGCTGCTTACTCCCAGCCCAATGTTCTTCACAAAATTGGTGTGCTGCATACATCCAAAGTGTTTTCAGAGGGGTGCTCCTGGATGGTTGTGAGATGGGTTACAAAACTCTTATTTTCTCCCTCCCTTCCCTTCTTTTGTTTTTTAAAGATTTATTTTTTATGAGTGTGTGTCTGTGTGTGTGTGTGTGTGCACATGTGAGTTGACATGCACCACATGTGTGCAGGTGCTTAAGGAGGCCAGAGACCATCAGGTCCCTTGATTGTGAGCTATCTGATGTGGTGCTGGGAACTAAACTCCAGAAAGTGGTCTTAATGCTACACCACCCTTGTAGTTCTCCATTCTTTGAGTCAGGGATCATAGAGCTCAGGATACCTTCAGACTTACTATGAGGTTGAAGATGATTATTTGAATTTCTCATTCTCCTGCCTCCAAGTCAGGTGTGTTGGGATTACAGATGTGCAGCAGTTGAGTCACAGTAAGAGATGGAACCCAGGGCTTCCCAAATGAGATAAGCACTTTACCAACTAAGCTGCAGTTCTAGCCTTAAACCTCCCAATATTCTCCCATAATGAGAGTTCAATACCAGTTGTTCCCTTGTCACCACAAGAATTCAATTGATCCTTTAAGTATATATGATACTTAAGTATGTAGTGCAACATTAAATGAAATTTCATCCCAGGCTGAAACACAAGCCACCAACTAACAAAGGATATTAGATATGAGTAATATCTAATACTAGGTGATATTGTAAGCTACCCTTCTGTACTATGTCGTGGGAAATTCTGTCCACCATTTCCGGAGGTAAGAGTCCAGGCCATAGTGAACTAAATGAAACAGTGCTGGTCGTGCTGATTAGAGAGAACCAAGAGCTGGTATCTGCTTACCTCCTCCCTCAGCGTCTGCTGGAAAACTGCACGGATGCTGAGACAACACCGATGGAAATTCTTTATTAGTTGAGAGTGGATGGAACCACCAAGCTGAGCCACCTCTTCGTGGGTGGGGGTGATGAAGATGCCTTGCACTGTTTCTAAGGCAACATAGTGGAAGAGTGTATTCTCGGGACCAGAGGTTAATCTTGGAGAAGAGAGAGGGAAGGAAATTTAAGTAAATTTAGAAGAATTATTTCATTTTGAATTTTGTAGAGTTCTCACAAGCCTATGTGAAATAATATTAGCAGTACAGTTATGAATGGAAACCTGACCCAAATGTTTAATTCCCTGACCTTAACTACAGCACAAGTTAGGCTATGGTTAACTCCTTAATAGAGACGAACAGTGCCAGCTATGGATGGATAAACACCAATTCATTTGTTAGTAGCTTAACGTCTCTTCACTAAACAACCAAATTAAATTGGCTAAGCCCTCTTTTTCCATGGTTTATAATGAATAACTGAGCTCATTTGGCATAGGTCTCAACAGCCATAAAAATGGTATCAGTTTAGAGTAGGGCACATACAGCATTATCTCCCACCAAACTAAACTCACTGAAATCAGCAGCACCAAACTTTTTTGCCATGATAACAAAACTGATGATCCTGAAGAAATATAGGCTTATTAGCAATTTCAAAGCTGGATTAAAGTTCTATCACTGTGCCAACAGATGAGAGATTCAACACTACTACAGCTTTCTTCTCATTTATACTGTTTAAAGGTGGGAGAACCATTAAAATGAGGCTGACACAGGTCTCAGGCAGTAGCCAACTTTATTCAGAGCACCAGACAGTTTTTACTCTCATGGATAAAAGGAGTCACATGAGTAAAGTGTGCATTCATGAGGATAAGCTGCATGCCGTGGGTAAGCTGAACAAATCAAAAGCATGTTTTCCCATAGAGGCATCTAAACAGTAATAATCACCAGTTGCAACAAATAATCTGAAGTAAACTCACTCCTGGCTGCTGCACCTGGGACAGACATGAAAAGAACATTCCAAGAAAAATTCTGTTTTTTTGTTTGTTTATCATTTTCTTCTCTTTTTTTTCTTGAACTTCATATAGTCTGTGAGTTGTTTCTGGGATGTTCGGAGCTTTCTGGGGTTAGCATCCAATTATCAGCGACTGCATATTATGTCTGTTCTTTTGTGACTGGGTTATCTCACTCAGAATGATATTCTCTAGATGCATCCATTTTCTTAAGAATTTCATAAAGTCATTGTTTCTGATAGCTGAGTAGTACTCCATTGTGTAAATAAACCACAATTTTTGTATCCATTCATCTACTGAAGGACATCTGGGTTCTTTCCAGCTTCTGGATATTATAAATAGGGCTGCTATGAACATTGTGGTGCATGTGTCCTTATTGTATGTTGGACCATCTCTGGGGTATATGCCCAGAAGTGGAATAACTGGGTCTTCAGGTAGCACTATGTTCAATTTTCTGAGGAACCGCCAGATTGATTTCCAGAGTGTTTGTACCAGTTTACAACCCTACCAACAGTGTTCCTATTTCTCCATACCCTGGCCAGCATCTGCTGTCATCTGAGTTTTGGATCTTAGCCATTCTGACTGGTATGAGGTGGAATCTCAGGGTTGTTTTGATTTGTATTTCCCTGATGGCTAAGGATGTCGAGCACTTCCTTAGATGCTTCTCAGCCATTCGATATTCCTCAATTGAGAACTTTTTGTTTAGCTCTGTACCCCATTTTTTAATAGGGTTGTTTGATTCTCTGGTGTCTAGCTTCTTGAGTTCTTTGTATACCTTGGATATTAGGCCTCTATCTGATGTGGGGTTGGTAAAGATCTTTTCCCACTCTGTTGGCTACCATTTTGTTTTCTTGACAGTATCCTTAGCCTTACAGAAACTTTGCAATCTCATTAAGTCCCATTTGTCAATATTTGATCTTAGAGCATGAGTCATTGGTGTTCTGTTCAGGAAATTTTCTCCTGTGCCTATATGTGTGTTCTAAGATGTTCCCTACTTTCTCATCTAATAGTTTCAGTGTACCTGGTTTAATGTGGAGATCTTTGATCCACTTGCACTTGAACTTTGTACAAGGAGATAAGAAAGGGTCTATTTTCATTCTTCTGCATGCTGAGTGCCAGTTGGACCAACACCATTTGTTGAATAGGCTGTCCTTTTTCCATTGAATGTTTACAGTTCCTTTGTCAAAAATCAAGTGACCATATATGTGAGGGCTCATTTCTGGATCTTCTATTCTATTCCATTGATCCACGTGCCTATCTCTGTACCAGTACCATGTGGTTTTTAGCACAATTGCCTTGTTATATAGCTTGAGGTCAGGGATGGTGATTCCTGCAGATGTTTTCTTGTTGTTAAGGATGGATTTCGCTATTCTAGGTCTTTTGTTATTCCAGATGAAATTGCACATTGCTCTTTCCAACTCTATGAAGAATTGGGTTGGAATTTTGTTGGTAGCCGTTTGTGCTGCACCCAAAGATGGTGCCAGCTTCCTGCCGATGATTCATCAAACAGAGTTGTTGTCCAGCCCGAGGGATGTAGTGCGCATGTACCACGCACATCACAGCCCACTCTCGGGCATGCTAACGAGATAGTGGAGGGCACACCAATCAGGTAGTGACACGAGTCTCCTGGGCATATATAAGCAGTGCACTTTTCTTCCACATGGTCCCCTGCTCAAGAGTACTGTACAATAAACGTTGTTTGCAGAAGAATCCTGTTGCTGCACGTCGTTCTTGCTTGTGAGACATTAGGCACGCGACAGAATTTTGATGGGGATTGCATTGAATCTGTAGATTGCTTTTGGTAAGATGGCCATTTTTACAATGTTGATCCTTCCAATCCATGAGCATGGGAGATCTTTCCATTTTCTGAGATCTTCCTCGATTTCCTTCTTTAGAGGTTTGAAATTCTTGTCATACAGGTCCTTCACTTGCTTAGTTAGAGTCACACCAAGGTATTTCATAAATTCTGTTTTTGAAGAAACCGGGGTCATAAGATTTTTGTCTTGGTTTCTTGCAGTTTTCTCCCAAGTACTCAGAAATCTTACACAGCTCCATTCTTAGAATTACACAGCTCCATTCTTGGACTGTATTCTGACAGTATTTGCTTACTGTTTTCAGTTTTTCTTTACCTCCTTATCTCTTCCCCCTCCTGTATTTAATTTCAGGTCAGCAGAACCTATAAATGATGTTTACGTTTCCCCGAACGAATAAAAGTTTAAAAGAATAAGAAAAAGGCAAGAAATAAGAACCATTATCATGAATGTCTTCTATGTGCCGCAGTGTGTGTTTGAAAGTACCTTAGTTCAGTTTCCACAATGGCCATGCATGATACTGAATGTTACTGTGGTCCTTTTAGCCATGGGGAAGTATCCAGCACTGGGATGTGCCCAACTTCAGAGGCATTGCCACACAGGGTTTGTCTGACGATGTAGCCTGTTCTTTCTGTTCCTGTCTTTTACTCTCACTGCTGAGTATGAGGAGTTGGGAGGCCAATGCAGTAAAACCAGGGACCTTCATTCAAGGTGGTATCATGGGATGGGGGTCAGCTGGGGTTGTTGAAATAGAGAGTGGATGTGACTTCACCAATGAATAAAATGCTTGGTGTAAAAGATATTTTTATATATTTACAAAGGTGGTACATACAAGTTAGAGTAGTACAATACATTTATGTAATAAAATGCTTTTAAAATGAACTCTCCACATCTTCAATGAATAAGTTATACATGTTTGGCATCTTTTAAAGTAAGAAACCCTGTTATTTATATGTGTGGATTTGCATAAGCTGTTAAACTTTAAAGAATGTTTCCTTTTACTGGACATAATGTCAAAACAATGTATGTATTTTAAAATATGGTATGGCAGCAATGAAATGACCTCAAATTTGCAGTTGACTGCTAAATGGAAGACAGGTTTTCAAAGGGAGTTCAGCTTACCGTACCAGGTTGGATTCATATTTGTTTGTTTTCAAGTGTTTTTAACTATTAAAAATGAAACACTCACACATGGAGGTACTGAATACTAAGTTTTAACATATTAGGTTTCCAGAGCACGATCTTATCCTACGTTAGCCCTAACTTCAGACAAAAAGCACTTCTTGGCTCTTGCACTTGGGAACACACCTCTCCTTAGGAAATATTTCCATGACTACGAAGTTGGTGGTCATATACCCACTCTTCCTGTGTAAGTGAATTTTCATCCTACATGGTTCACTGCTTAAGTGCAACTCATGTTCTTTTACCAGCTGGTCCCACACATGACATGAAAATTAAACACTAGGCACAAAGATCCTGGCAGATTCAGGAGCTTTCCACAAAATAAATGTAAAGGAAGATTTAGCTCAGTCAGTAAAGTGCCTTTCAAACAAAAGGACCAGAGTTCAAACCCAGTGCCCATGCAAAAATACCTGGGCATGATGGTGCGTGGAGCTGTGGAGATGTCAGCTGTGGAGAGACAGAGACAAATGGAGCCCTGGCACTTACTAGGAAGCTAACCTAACATGCTTAGTTAGCCAGAGGCAGTGAGAGACCTTGTCTCCAAAGGCAAGCTGGGCAGATCCTGAGGAATGACAATCAAGGTTATCCTCTAGCTTTCAAACATCAGTATACAAAAGTGCATCTGTATGTGCACACACACACACACACACACACACACACACACACACACACTGACTATATAACACTCCATAAGGTAATAACACAATCCTTCTTTGTTTAGATCTTTTTTACCTCAGAATTCCTTATTCAATTTAGGTTGGAGTTTTATCTGTTTGCTCAGGACCAGATTTTAGGACCCATATTCTGAGAGGGAGATGCACAGAGAGAAGTTAGTGGGATGTGCTCTATGGATCCAGAGAAGAGGAAGGAGTGGTGGAAGCAGGACCTTCCACCCTCAGAGAGAGAAGCTGAACTGGGCTGCAGTTGCCAGAGGTCTTCACATACCACGTGGAGCCAGGGCGCCTGGTTGGCCTTGCCCAGATGTCTTGTATTTGGGCAAATGGCCAACCCTTTGTTCTTAGAAGTGAGCATTCTAAGCTGTACAACATTAGCAGATATCACTTCCAGGCACGGGCATCTGCTAGAGTGTAAAATTAGAAGACATCCAGAAAGTATGTTATCTGTGGGAAAGAGGTAAAGGACCACGCTCACATTTTAAACACTACGTTTGGTCTTTTCATTAGAGTACAAGTCTATTCATTTCCCTAAATGTGTAACGAAACATTCCAGAGGCACTACAGATACGACCTCATATCTGTGCCCTATCATAATTATGATCAGTGAGTCATCTCTGTACTTTCTCAAAGACAAGGAGTAAGTGAAAGGCATGCTAGAGGCTTCTTACTTCATGTTAGAGACCTCCAGGTCTTTTTCTGAAAGTTCTTTTCTCGAAGTCCCCAAATGGAATGGATTTGGAAGTGTTGACTTCTTTCTAGCAAGCTGGAAGATAAGTATGTCAGTTTGTATCTAAGAATAGAATCACACAGCTGAAATGGTTAAGAAAATTAAACCTAAGAGAAATATTTTTGTGCTGCTCCCTTTAAATATTTTCGATGCAAATCTACATCTCTTATTCCTTGCTAAGGAGGTTTCCAAGGTCAAGTCACAGTGAAAGCTCCCCACCATGTAGTCCATCATTGAATATGTGTGTGTGTGTGTGTGTGTGTGTGTGTACTGGCTGGTTTTGTGTCAACTTGACACAAGCTGGAGTTATCACAGAGGAAGGAGCCTCAGTTGAGGAAATGCCTCCATGAGATCCAGCTGTAAGGCATTTTCTCAACTATTGATCAAGGGTGGAGGGCCCAGCCCATTGTGGGTGGTGCCATCCCTGGGCTGGTAGACCTGGGTTCTATAAGAAAGCAGGCTGAGCAAGCCAGGGGAAGCAAGTCAGTAAGTGACATCCCTCCATGACCTTTGCATCAGCTTCTGTGTCCTGACCTGCTTGAGTTCCAGTCCTGACTTCCTTTGGTGATAAACAGCAATGTGGAAGTGTGAGCTGAATAAACCCTTTCCTCCCCAACTTGCTTCTTGGTCATGATGTTTGTGCAGGAATAGAAACCCTGACTAAGAGAGTGTGTATGTGTGTGTGTATGTGTGTGTGTATGTATGTATGTATGTGCATGTGTGTATGTGTATGTGTGCTTGTCTCTCAATGCTGTCTGAACTCAAGGTCACACAGATCTGAGTCTCATTCATGGCAGCTGATTAGAGCCTGGTTATTCATAAATTATCGAAATCCTCTTGATCTCTGTTTCCCACTAACTACCAAATGAGATAACAGGCTATAGCTAGGATGCAAAACATACATGGAACAAACACATTCTGTTCTGGCTACAACAGCATCCCACCATTTTCCTGTGGGAGGGGAAACTGTGCTTGTGCCTGTCACAGTGCTCAGAAGCACTGGAGCCCTCATCTGGCACCACTTCCATTCCGATCATCTGTTTCTGTGAAGTGTTGTACTGGCTACTTAGCCAGACTGACATTGAGACTGCCCCTACAGCCAGGACACTCTGTCACCCTTATCAATGCAGAAGAAAGACCAATGTGCGTCACTGTATGTGGTGGAAACACCGTGAAGAATTGTCCTAGGTGCCACAGGGCTTGTGTCTTGGCACTAGGTAGTCTTTCTGTTTTTAAGTCTAAGTTTTTTCGCTTTCATTAATGACTAAAACAACCACCATTTCAAATAAGGAACACTCCCAATTAAAAAAACATTCTCTAATAGGTATTGCAGACATGGAAGGGACACACACCTTCAGCAGGGCTGCACTGTCATCTGAACCTTCAGATTCTCTTTGCTTCCGTAGTGCATCTGGGGTAACGTGTGGGCTCAGGCTAACGTTCTCTTCCCCTTCACCGGGCTCACGTCCTCCACCAATCCGGGAAGGGCTGGGCTTCCGTGCCTTGAAGGAATAGTCACTGAAAAAGGTTCTTCTGCACGTTGGAGAGGTTGCTGTTTTGGAAGGCCCCTGCAGCCTACTGAGGATAGGCGAAGTGGTCAAACTATCTGCCTTTTCACGTGGCGCAGCTAGGAACCAGTCAGCACAAGACAAGCAGGGCCCTGGGGATGCGGCGAGCTGTTCCTCTATCCGGGGTTCTACCCCTTCCAGCTGATGAAGGGTTGCTCTGACTTGATCCACATAGATGCAGTCTGGGCCAGGGTTCCCAGTAGCTTTAGATGCACAGCCTCCAGCTTCTAACAGCACACACAACATATAATGTCGCTGTAAAGGAAGATCGGTGCATGTTCAGTTGGAAATATTTAATACAGTCTGTATGTATATGCTTGCAAATACTAAAGGCAAATGGGCGTTTGCAAATACTCAGTGAGTTCTGAATGTCTCTTCTTTCTCCTGTCACTATCATCCAAGCTCCCTGACCCACAGTGGAAACAATCCTACATAGCTTTATTTTAGTAAAGCAACAGGTCACCGCCAGTCATTTCTCTTAGTTCAGATTAGTCCCTCAGACAGCGTTCAAATGGCCTCCATTATCGCTGCCCTCACTCCCTCACTCAGACAGGGATTATTTACAGCCCAGGCCGCCCTCAAACTCAAACTTGCCATTGTCTTACCTCCACCTTCTAAGTGCTGGGGTCATAGGGGCCATCAACATGCCCTCTTAACAGGCTCTTTATTATTTTATGAAAGGATAAAACTACTACAGGAAGGGAACAAACATCTTCAGACTCTGCTAAACTCCTACACTGGATTTTACTAATATTTCTTCCTGAGTATTACACAGATACAGCAGGAAGAGAATAGAGAAGCATCTAACATTTTCTTGAATGTAAGCAATTAACATATTCATACTGTAAGTGACCATGCTTGTATAAGTAGGTTTAAAAAACGAAAATTAAATTCAAGAAAGAAGCACATAACTCACCAGTCCAACAATCAGTAAGAAATATCTCCCTTCAGGTTCCTGGAAGGCATCGGTGTCTGAGTCTGAAGGGGGCTGGAGGTGGTGTCTTGGGAACACTTCCCTCCATATTATCAGCTGGCCAATCCTTTGCTTTGCTGCTAAAGGCAGCAGGCAGTACTGGCGACAGTATGCACCGATCTCAACAGCATCATCCTTAGGCAGATGGCTGCACACCATATAACCCTGGGATTTAATCATCAAGAGCCAAGGTCAGCTAGTAGCATACAACAATGATCCCATATTTCAAAGACTTGCATGAAGACTGCAGTAGTAGATTAAACTAGTGCAGTTCTAAAGAAACTAAGCTAAGATGTGTCAGGTCATACTGTTGATCTGAGTTGGGTCGAAGATCAAGTTTGACAACTGAAGGGACTTGGCAGACACACTACTGCACAAAGCGAGATCACCTCAAGTGGGATTGATTATCTTGAACGTTTGGTTAAACTAGGACTAGAAAGAGAAGCAGGGTTAAGATCAGCACAGACATTCTTTTCTGTGTGCCTCCTGAATCATCTGACTGTAAAATATGTTATATACAGTTTTTAAAGATATCTTTAAGTGAAACACTTAACTGTCCTGATTCCTTTAATGAAATAGTTACTCAATGCTACAAGATGCAATATATTTCACTTCTGAAGAAGACGATAAACAAAGCAATGACACTATTGCAAAAGGAAATTAACAAGATATTGCTGGATACAGCTTGGTAGGCTCTGGCCACCAAACCTATAACCCGAGTTTGATCGCTGGCCTCACACAGTAGTAGGAGAGAACAAGTCCTTTGAGTTGTCCTTGGCCTTCACATATGCTCTGTGGCTCACATGCACACACACCAAATAAATGTAATCTTTTTACATTCTGAAGAAAGGAATGTACTGCGCTTCTGTCTTATATATCATCTTCTCTTCTCCTAAGTGCCTGTTCACTTCTGCTCACTTGGACATGCCTTAGCACACATACAACATGAATATTTACTGTATTTAAAAATCTCCGGGGTCTTATTTTCAGATCACAGTCTTGTCTGCAAAGTGGTAACATTTCTTCCATGTGTGTAAAAGTTGGAGAAAATATACTCTAGGTCTCTGTACATAGCAGTTGGATTTTGATAAATATCTTAAGCTTCAACTTACCTTGTAAAACAGCGAAGACCCCAAAATTGTATATAGCCGTCTCATGTCATAGTAATCCTCGGACTGGGGGGAATTCACAGTTGGTTTATAATTAGTACTTACTTATTCCTTTTTATGCAGAAGTTAAAAAATATTCTAGTTGAGTTGCAGTAGGTGATGTAAAAATGATATTCATTAGAAACAACTAGTTACGGTACTGATGACACCAGTGCCAGATGACTGGGGGAGAGGCCCGTGTATTTACTTGTCCGACAGCTTTATCTATGGTCCCACAACACAGGAGAACCTATGACTTTCTATGAGGGACCTTGTAAATAATTCTGTTGTGACAGGAAGCGCCTACTGCAATCCACAGTACCCGATATTAATTACCATGCACTACTTTAGGAAGCACAAGTGAGCAGACTCTGTGGGAGAGTGAGTGGTATTCAGAAATAATCTGAAGACACATACTGTGTGAGCAATCCCTCTTCCGGGGATCTACAAGATGACTAAATGAATCAGAACATTTTTGTAAAGGTGGAAAGTGAATTATTTGGAATACAGAGAAGTTACAGCTGAGGCCACATTCAGTGACGGAGCGATGATCCACTGAGTCTGATGTCCTGTCAGAGAACAGCACAGGTCTTAGTGCGGGCATACAGATTACAGGATGTGGAAAAGAAAGTCCCAGAGCAAAGTAGCACCACTGGGGTTTGCTGAACGGTGTGCACTTCCCACAGCTACATGCCATATGAATGACTATACATGTGGGGTTTGTGTAGGAAAGAAAGAATATAGAAAAGTGGAGAAATATCCATTCCAAACTCTGAGAGGAGTCACACCTGGGATACCGGCAGAAGAAGATGAGGAGAAGTCTTTGTCTTTGTCTCTTCTAGCATGCATCTTTTAATTTTATACCAAACAGAGAGGAAATGAAAAATCAGAAATGACCCACTATCTTTGAAACTGTTACATCCAAACAATGCACTGCTTCTCAGCAACATGAGGACTGAACAGAGCCGAGCGTGGTGGCACGCATCTGTAAGCACAGAGCTCAGGAGGCTGAGGCAGAGGCGTTGCAAGTCGGATGACAGAGAACAGCGTCATCAGAAACTTCGTGTCTGTCACTGCCTGGGTTTGAGTGTGGGTTCATGTTGTTTCCTCATACCTTGCTCTTTCCCTCTCTCGTACTGAAGTGTTTCTAAGGAATCCCAGATACACGTATTCTGTATGTAGCTTTGGCGTGTACTCTAAGGGCCACAGAGATGCTCAGTAGTTAGAGAGCTTACTGCTCTTATAGAGGACCCACGTTCAGTTCTCAACACACAGAATTGGAGCACAATCACCTGTAACCCCAGTCTCAGGGGATCCTATGCCTTTTTCTGGTCTCTATGGGATCAAGTGTGTACATGGCACACAGAAATACACTCAGATACACACATACACATAAAATAAAATAATTACAAAATAATGTACTTAACTTGGCAGTAGTAATGCACACCCTTAATCCCAGCACTGGGGAGGCAGAGACAGGAGGTTATCTTTGAGTTTGAGGCCAGCATGGTCTATAGAGTTAAGCTTCAGGAAAGCCTGGGCTACACAGAGAAACAGAAACCCTGTCTTGAAAAACCAGAAAAAAAAAAGTACTCTAAAACAGAAGAAATCTTAAAAATATATAGTCATAATGCCACTGTTTAAAGATTTATTCTTGTCTTATACAGTTATTAGCATTACATTTCATTAATCATCTCACAGATATCTACTTATATATTTATTACTTAGAGCAGGGCTCAATGTGTAACCCAGGTCAGTCTTTAACTTGAGCTTCAACTGTCTCTGCCTCCTCAGTGCTGGGATTAAAGGTGTGTGCCACCATGTCCTGCCTCATAGACATTTTTTTTTTCTAAACAAACTTGTTTGAAGAGAAGCCAAGGAAGACTGCATACTGAAGTTGGGTCACGTGATTAAGTCTCTTTCAGGATCTTTCTCTTTTTGCCTCTGCTTCCTTCCATCTTTCTGTGATTTATTTGTTACAGAGAAAAAAACATCCCATGTTTCCCAGTTTGGATTTGACTGGTAATAACTTCCCTTCCACAAATAGTCTTGATTGGCCCTTTACTTAGTGGTGTATTTCATGAGTGGTTTGTGTGTTTCTACACTGAACAGTGTTTGCTGTCAACAGGGATCTAAATCATGTGGGAGGTAAACTTCTAGGCATGTTTGGGAAGATTTTCTGGAGTATCTTAATTGGCATAGGGAGACCCATCTTAACAGTGGGCAGGACCACTCCTGACCGTAGGGGTCTAGGACCATATAAATAGAGAGCAGGCTGATCACTGCATGCATACATGCTCTACTTGGCCACCTGATTGGGTCACAGTACAACCAGCCCCCAAGCTCCTGCTGCTGGGACTTCCCTCCATGACAGGCTGCAACTTGATCCATGAGCCACAACAAACCCTCTCTTTTGTCAGAGTACTTTATCACAGCAACAGATAAAGAAGCTGATACAAGTCCAGGAAAGTGCCACCTGTTGTCCTTCTGTTCTCTCTGTGTGGTCACACTCTGTGTTTGAAGAACCTAGCCCCCTTTGGTGGGTACTGCTGTTTATACACAGTGGCTTGAGTGTTAACCATATCTATTGTTTATCGACAATTTATCTGCTGGTCTTTTCATCAGGGGACCAAGAAACTAGAAATTTAAAAAACCGAAAGTCACACGTTGAGGTCTAAGTTGAGTCCACACCTACAGAGTTCTCAAGTCATCAAACCATCTCCGTCTTTGTCCTCAGAAAGCCCGAGCACTTGTTAGGCAATCACTGTGCAGCCAATGTCTGCAGCTAAATACAGAGCCTTAGGCCAAGTAGACATTTGCCACTGTCAAAGCAGAGGCTGAATGTTCTAAGTGCACTTGTCAAACTCAAGATGACTGATTACAAACTCCGTGGGAATTCCCTACCTCTTACCAGTTCTTCGAAGTCCGCAGCCTCGAGGCCACTGAGTGCTGTGTCCAGTTCCACCTGTGTGAACATGAGACACATGAACTGCCTGGAGGATTAACAAGTATCCTCTCTGTCAGGACCCTGTGACATCTCAACAGGGAAGCTTTGCAAATATAAAACAGTAACTTATTTAACATATGTGTCTTTTACTAAAAGTTGCTGCAAAATGTCAAAAACCTAATGACCAAAACAAAACAATTTATGAGATTAAAAAACCAGTCAATGTCTTATTTTAAGTTAATTTTTAAAACTTGTTAAACGTCTCAAAGCAAATGAAAATCACTATTAATGTGGCTAACCTATTTTAGGTCGCTTTTCTGCTTCCTGTGTATTTTTCGATTCTTGGAAAATACCAACATTCTTCCCTGTCTCTCTCCTGGAAACAATGTTTTGAATAAAAGCCTTGCCAATCATTATTCAGATTAAAACATCAAGGCAGGAGTTCTCCTGGGATCTGGCAGAGCTGAACTTCCCCACAGAGTTATTAGACAAAAATCTTTTACATAGGATTTGGCTTTTGTTTCTATGGAAATTGCCGGAACTTTTTCTTAAAAGACAACTTAAAAACAGAGTAAAATTAGCCTGTGATGCATAAATGTGTATACATACAAAAATAGTTACTTAAAGATGCAGCACACACAATGTGTAAATAAATCAGGTCCCAGTTTTCTCCCCGCCCGCCTTTCCCCCACAGGGAGATAGATTCTCTGTGGGGCTGTCACACTGCGTTGTTCTGACAACTAAAGCTCCTGAGCCGTTAGTCACGCCTTTCAACACTTTCACACAGTGTGACTTATTACTCATTTGTGACCCCTGTCTTCCTGCATCTAGCAAATACTTGTTCTGTTTGGTGAGAACCCTGCACCTTGAAAAAAACTTTTGGAAAATGAGACCAAATACTTGAGATTTTTGAGTTTCACTCTACTTGGTCTCCAGGCTGATAGGAGACTAATAACTTTTCTATTAAAATAGGTAAAATACTGTCCCTCTACCAAGCCAGTGTGCCCCAGGAAAGTATGACAGAAAAGTTCTCAAATACCTGGGAAAGAAAACCAAGGGCAGACCCCATTAAATACTACATGCAAAGCAACATGTTTCCAAGTTAAACCCAAAACTCCCACTGAACATTTGCCAATCTTCCCCCCAACTACTTTTCAAACCTGAGCTTTTTTTAAAAAATAGGATTAAATTCCTTACTATTTTCATTACATGATAGGTTGTCAATAAAAGCTACTAATCTAAGACAGTAAAAAATCTCAAAGAAAAGAAGAAAAGATTCTTTGAGCTTTTTGGTAAAACAGAAAAGCTTTGGGGCTTCTGGTTCCTGGTCACATATGCAGAAAGCCTGAAGTAGGTACCCAGCCCAAACAAGTCAAAGGCTCAACAGAATAAACACTCAATTCTTTCTTCTGTGTCTGGAAGAAGGGCAAGATCTGGAAGACAGACAGACAGATAGACAGACAGACAGACACACACACACACACACACAGACACACACACGCACACATGCACACACGCGCACACACACTTGCAGAACCCACTATCATAGTAAAGGCCAGCACAGGAAAACCTGCACTGTAATTGGTGAGCTGCCAGAGGCTCTGTGCTGGTAATTTCCATAGTTAAAAATTCATGGAAACACAGACCTTGGGTCCCCCAAGCTTTTGTGAGTTTTCTCACCAGGGTCTAAACAGGTTTCCATAGTGAATGCCCTCCTGACTCTTGGAAAGAAAGGGAACCATGGAGCCATACTTCAGAGCACTGGGCTTTCTTTAACAAAGTGTGTCCTATGGAGAAACTAGTTAACTATAGAACAACCCCATGGGGTGTGGCAGAACTGGGGGTGACCACAGTCAGCAACAGCCTTCCTCAGTGCAGAAGAGGACAGTGTAACTTCCCATGTGAGAGGAGGGAAATGCCCAACTCCAGCTTATGCTAGCTAGCTGGCCTGTCCCACAGAGGGGAGAGAAAGGATGCTAAGGTCCACAGTCCAACAATCTGCAGCCACACTGGAAGGCTGAGCCCTAACCCAGACTAAGAGTGCTTCCCCTCCTAACACTCGGTCACTTCATTAGCAGGGCCTGTATCTGGTGGTCCTTTCACATATACTACATGTCCGACTACCAAGAAAAAAGCAAGCCCACACATTTAGGATAGAAAGTATCAAATAAGAGGTGGCTAAGATAATGGAATTAACAGTCAGAAAATTTAAAATAAAAGGACTGAGACACTGTATATGAAAAGGAGACAAGGGAAGATGAAATGGAGTTCTTAAGAAAGAACAAATTAAAAGACAGGGACAAGAGTCAGGGGTGGCTCTTAGCCAGAAGATCAGTTATCACTGGTACCTTCCGATGAGAAAGGGATCTGGGGGGCTGGTACCTCTCCTGGGTTAAAAGACTCAGAATGGGTGTGAGACAGGCTCTGGAGCCAGGGTCCTATCTTACAGGCAGCATTATCTAGTTACTTCCTATGTCAAAAAGTGTGTTTTCTCGTAAAAGCACTGGTGAGACCAACAGTAGAGGGTTGGTCTGTTGCTACACATTGTAATGCCAAATTCTGTAGGAAGTCTGGGCTTAGAGTCACATCTCACATTTACAAGCCTAAAACTATTGGTTAAATAAAATTGGCTACACATGGTTACTGGAGGGATTAGAGGCTGGTTAGGGGTGGAGAAGGAGACACAGAGAGTGGGAGAGTGGGAGAAAGGGGAGAGGGACAGAGGAGGAAGGGAAGGAAAGAGGGAAGGAGGGTAGAAGGGATAGGCACAGGGAGAGACAGATGAGAATTAAGAGAAGAGACTCAGAGAAGAAGGAGGAAGAATGGAGGGAGAGGAGGAAGCCGCCATGAGGGGAGATGGACCATGAACACGTGTCCAGGAGAAAGAGCAAGTGGCTGGGGTGCACCACAGACAGGTAGCCAGGTCAGCAATCAGAAAAGTAATCATCAAAGCAGATTAAAATATCCATAGTCTCAGTCCCATATAGTTGTAAGCTAGTCATGGATAAGCTTCAAGTAGTTGCACTCCAGCCCCCTGGTACGTCTGACACTTTTAAGTTTGGTATGATGTAAGAAGATGAGATTGGAGATGTAGCTCATTGGCCAGCCTGCATGGGCTTGCTCCTAGGATCAAGTTCTAGGACAGGAAAAAGAAAAGGGTCATTTTAGTCTGAGACTGTCAACTCGAAGAACCAAGGACAAAAATAAAAAACCAGCAGGTGAAGTGTCCTGTATATATGACTTGACACCCCAACTGCAACTAAGAACCAGGGAACAGAGCCTCCACAGTGGTGACTGCAGTCACAGTCAGCCCTTCCCCTTTCACGGTCGCATGCATTCCCATCTCGACATAAGACTGAAATGATTAGTAGTAAACTGTCAGTCACTTGGGTATTTGCTAAGGGACTTCATGAAGAATAGAATCTTGTGTATTTTTCCAGGAACACAGTCTGGGTTTCTTCATGGACAGAGTTGGCCATACAATACCATCTCATTCAATACTGAGAAAATGCTCTAGATAAAGGGATTAAATGGTGGGCCACACTAAGGTTTCTGAAGTGAGCTTGTCAGTTGTGTAGTTACATGTGGTGCACAGTCATGAAGTCATGCTGAAAACACCTAAACATCTCGAAACCCTGTGTTAATTAGCTGCACAAAGAACAGATCAAAGCCTAAACACACTTGTTCATAGCAAGGAACTGGAGCTGTGGCTCAGTGGTCGAACATGATTTTTTGATGTAAGAGGCTGAGGGTTCAACCCTTAGAACCAAAAACAAAACAAAGAATTGTTTGCTGTCAGAGACCTTGTATTCTTAAGAATAACGTTAACACAGTGAATGAAGATCACCAAAGGATTTGTTTAGTCAGTCTTTTACTAGCATCAAGGAAAGTAACACGCCACAGCTTCAATCTGGACAGAAACTAAACTTGACCTTGTGTTATAAAATCAGAGTCAGAAAATTGCAAGTAAGACATTCTAGATTTCTGACAAGAATTCTGAGTTTGGGAAACTTAAATAGAAAATGTGATGAGAGAGCCAATTTCTATTTTTAAGAATCATTTGTTAAAGTTTATGCCACAGGACCTCCTACGTCAGCAGTTTCTTCAGTTGTCACCTATAATCCTGAAATACACACACGTACATATGCGCGTGTGCACACACACACACACACACACACACACACACACACACATACACACACACATACACACACACACACACACACACACACACACACACACACACACTCCAGCACATGCATGAGAAAGGGAGAAGAAGGTTCAGTTCTGGAACCTAGACAGAGGTGGAGGGCAGGAACCAAGCATACTAATCTATCCTAAGACCCCCACATACCATGGTGACAAGGCTGCCCCGAGTATAAATTTTAAAAATTATTTTACAAAGGAAAGGAGAGTGCTCCAAGCTTGGAACAAGGTGGATGGCTCTGGTTCTTATTTGGGATTACCTTGAGTTCCTGCGGAAGTAGGAGCCAGCGGACTCCAGGGAGGTTGTCCAAAAGCACAGCACTGGCTGCATCATACTGCTGGGCACTGGGACTGGCGCTGAGATGTAATTTACCAGGCCGGAGAGCTCGTTCAAAGAACAAGCTAAAGAAATGATCCAGACGAGGCACGTTCTCAACCTGACAAAAAGCGCTGGAGAAGAAGGAGCAGGAAGTGAGCCCAGCTGTGGAGGGGCCCATGACCTGCACTAGCTCAGGGGACTGACTGACACGCTCTCCTCCTGTCCCTGTAATTATGCTACTGCTGTGGGGTGACTGAGAGAAGACACCAGAGAACTGCTGGGCCAACACAGGGCCATGTGCACAGGAAAAAGGCCAAAGCACACACTTCCTTCCTCTCTGCCTTCCAACCACTAACAATTCCCGGTAATGCCTTTCAGGTAATGGAGGACAAGAAATAGATTCTGAACTCTGCAGTACATAGATTTGGCTTTGAATTGTTCTTACAAGGCAACTCTCATACAGCCAATCAATAGGCCTCTCTCTGAATTTTGGTTTCCAACTTAAAACCGGGGTTAATGTGATCAATCCAACTGACCTTCAAATCACCTAGCCTCACTTCTTATGGTGTTTATTATGAGTATATGGGAAATACAAAATACAAAGCTAAGTTACTTTTTGCCTCAATTGAGGCACAAGCATTGGAGGGACGAAGGGAAGGAAAAAAGAAGGACTACAGAGAGACAGATGGGCCTGGAGAGATTAAATAGCTGATTTAGACAAGCAAGAGCAGCCCAGCATTAATCATGACTATTCCTTGGACCAGCTCAGGAGATGACACAATGGCTGGCTTGTATCATGCCGAAGTAACATCTGACTCATCCTGCAAATATTTAAGTGCCTACTTTGTCCGTTCTCTGCTAAGAGTACAGCAATAGAATCAGACAAAAGACAATGAGCGCCTGCTGAGCACACATGCTGATGGACGAAGGCAAGGAGATGACAGACAGGTGGATAGATGGACGGTTAGGTGTTTTATTCATGTTTTTATTTTGAAGAGACAATCTGCCAAAACCTGTGAGGTCACATGTCCCTTCAGCTTCCCAAAGAGCTGCAACTGTAAGCACACAGCTTTGTACCCAGTGAGTTTGCTGTTTTATAATAACTGTGAAACACTCTGAAAATAGGCCATTGAAGTTGATATCCCTGTATGAAGAAGACCCAGCAAGAGGGAAGAGGGCAGAGTCTATGGTGGGGTGGCATGGTTTGAGATCTGATCAGATAGGTAGATGGGACCCAGGTAGTAATGCTGGTCATTCTAACTGCTTTACAGAAATTAATTAATGGAACAAAAATAAAGACAGAGACCTAGAAGCAGCTACTGTAGTGCCACGGAGCAGCTATTAGGCAGAAAAATGGTGAATACAGAGCGGACTGAAGTGGACAGGCACTGTAGAAGACAGTAAGGGGACAAAGAAAGGAAATATATCTTTAATTCAGTCACAACGCTAATAGGAGCTAGCTCACAACTTTAAATGGTCATTAAGTCTTGGGACATTTGAAAACCCTTTTTGAAATCCTTTTATAGGAAAATGCTTAAGAATTGTTACAAAATATCTATTAGTAACTGCCTACATTCATATGCTTCTTAAAGAACACAGGCATTCCCATTTGTTTCCTTAGTTTGTATAGGTTTATGTTAAGGTGATACATGATTGGACAGTGGAGAGGTAGGCTGAGAAAGGCTGGAGGAGCGGAAGAGAGGGAGGCTGTATTGGAAGATTGATGGAGGGGAAGATGGAGGCAGATGTGTATGTCTCTCTCAGTGCATCTCTAGCTTGATGAGGTTGTTATGGTTATTTCTAAGGGTTTCTATGGGTCTAATTTATCTTTTCTGGATGGGCAGTTTATATCTTTGTCTTCTGGTTGTAAGCTTATTGTGTAGAGGGTTTGTGGGTCGAGATTTTAACATATAAACCTGTTCGATAAGTTACTGGGCTGTGGTCATGTTTGTACTGGGTGGTGGAGGAAAGGAACATGCCCGGGCGATTGTACCCACCCGGAGCAGAAGCAACAGGGGCAGTGAAGTGAACTGTGCCTGAGTTCTTACAGGCTGCCTGGAGTGCCAAGTTGGAGATCCCCGCAGTACCAGATGGCCCCTGCGGGAGCCCACAAAGCATGGGATAAAAGGTTAAGTCACCTTATTAATATTTACCGCAACAGGTTTGCCCTTCAAATTCATGTTTGAACAAGAAAAAATTAATTAAATTTGCTGCTACTATAGAGAAACTTCCATATCAATAGGAGGTGAAGTGCAGAGAAACTAGGTCCCTCGACCCTTAACCTACTCTGTGGACCATACAATAACATCAGTAGTTTGTTGACATGCATGAAATCTACCACAGAATGTTGACCCATGATAATCTCTCAGTTTGATTCTTGATAATCAACTAGGGCACAATACAGCAAAGTCTGCTACTCTAACAGATTAGCATTCCTCATACGATTCCCCACAGTCTCACCCTTAAATCATATTAGTAAAGGGAAAAGGTGCTTGTGTTTGGATGGCCAGCCTTTTGTACCTAATTTATTTGGAAGTTCCTCATAAGTAATCAAGTCTGGGAGGAATGTGTCTACTCACAGGTTCATATAGCGGGAAATGTGATTAAAAAAAATGATCTCTCCAGTTTAACATAATCACAAAAGTTCATCCCTGATGCCTTAAGCGCCATCCCACTAAGTTTGTAATTATGTAAGTTTCCCCTTACACAATCAGAGAGAGATAGTTTAACTACCTTTCAGTTTCTACACTGGTATACTCTGGTGTTCTGAGCAGAGGTATCACTTGCCCCCAGAGGCACTAGAATCTGTAGAGATCCCACTGGAGAAAAATATTTTCCAGACGTAATTCTGTACATTCAAATGATTAGCAGTTACCTCAATTTTTCCTTCAAATCAAGAAATATGTATCACATTATAAGACTAAAAACCAAAAGCACCTACAACAGGCCACAGCTCCACGAATGAGTGACAGTTAAGCTCTTGACCCTATAGGACACTGTTATCATCCTCCCCAGGGCTCAGGTAACATCTCAGGAGAAGGTCAGACTCAGGAGTAGTAGAGGGAGGCACAAAGATGTCCTCAGGATCCAGCAGGGCCTTTGTACTCTGAACTCACTACAGCTACAGTTATCTGCACAAGACCTGTACAAGATTGCACCTGTAGGCATTTCTACAAGGATGGGGAGGGGCCCCTAGTAAACAGTTCCCAATAATGCTCAAGCTCATGTCAGCAACCCTAATAAACTCAGTGGGTCACACAAAAAACATCAAAGAAGGAGGGGGCTTGCTGGGAAGAGAGACAGTTTCAGGAGGAGGTGACAGAGGGTCATGAAGAGTGAACATGACTACAAATTTACAAGAAAAGAGAAGCAGACCGTAAGCATGAAATGGAACACATACTCATCATGTTTTACAGAGAATACATGAAGGAATACACACAGCACTATAACATTCCATACTGTGCATCTGATTCCTACTAACTGCTGTATTTGCTTATTTTGTTGAGATGAGGTCTCTAACTCAGAGTGGCCTGAAAACTACTTAAGTAGCCTAGGTCAGCCTTGAACTTACAGTAATCCTCCTGCCTCAGACTCACAAATGCTGAGTTTACTGATGTGAGCCACTATGTCTAGCTAAATGCACATTTTTGATTAATTTTTTAAAATAAAGAAACATTTTGGGGTAGTATGACAGCAAAGAAAACACAAAAATTTACTTAAAATCTTACTCTTGTCTATATGCTACATAGACATGTGTTATCTATTTGCCTCTAATCAAAAGAACCAGTATGTACCAGTTATGGTTACTGTACATCACAATATAGGTCTTGCTGGAATAACTAGATCCTGTACTAATTAGTAGTTTGTGTGAGTTTCCACATAGTACATTGTGGGATATAAAGTGGAAGGAGAAATAGCATCATGGGTTCACTAAAAGCCAGGCTTGGCGGTTCACATCTACAGCCCCAACACCTGAAGGCTGAGGTAGCAGAATCCTGAGCTCTTACCATCCCAGCCTACAGAGCAAGGCCCAGGGCAGTGTAAGCTACACAGCAAGATCCTGTCTTGAAAATTCATAGTTGAATTAAATAAAATTGTAAAAATAGAGAAAGCGTGAGGGAACTGTCACAAGGCAACGAATAAACCAAAATGTCTGTGTCTCAAGCAAGAGGCATGGCCAGACACAGAGGAAGACACAGAAGACCCTGGACATGAGACAGATTCCAGAGACACTCACCTGTCTAAAGAGCCATACATGAACTTTAGGGTTTGGGCAGCATCTTCTATCATGTTTCTTAGTTGGGGAAGAGGAACTCTTAAAAAAAAAAGAAAGAATCTGTGATATGACAAGATGTCTTCACACGTACATGTTTGTGGGTTTACAAGATGTCTCTATACATACATGTTTGTGGGTTTACAAGATGTCTTCATACATACATGTTTGTGGGTTTAAGATGTCTACACACACACACACACACACACACACACACACACACACACACGATTGTGAGTTTACTCAGCTGCAGGCAGAGCTATAAAGGGTGCTACCCCTAGAGGTAGGAAGTCACTTGGCATTGCAGAGTCACTGTTTTACCAAAGATATCAAACATCTGAGAGAAAAACTCTATGCTGAGCCTTGATCCCCATATTCTCCAGTGTGAATAAAATATGGGCTCACTAAATCCAAAGTGCATTCTTGTGAAGTCTGAGTGGAAGAAAACACTGCACCCAGTTACCACTGTGTTGTCTATACTGACAGCCCCAAAGACACAGGCAATAACACTTCTCCAGTGCAGCGCCTTGGGATCATGAGCCCTTCACGAGGAGTTTGCTTTTTGACAAAAGCAGCCTGTTTGTAATGAGGCAGGCCTTGTTAAGTATTTTACTTTTTGCTGTTGTTGTTGTTGCCATAGTTACAGAAATGTTTAAAGGGAAACAAAAAGATACCAACTCACTCTTCAGCAGGCAGGCCAATTAACAGCAACTTGTCAGACTCTTTCAAGTAAGCAACGTGAATTTGTTTCCCATTTAAATGGAGGGACGAGCTAAGAAAAACATAAATTCAAGATGCGGTTAGAATATCATTAACTGTTACGAAGTTATAAAAATATCCTTAAAAGGTTACATATGGTATAATTTAAGAACCGAATTGCTTAGTAAGCAAATTTTTGCCACATACCTAACTGCCACACAGAAAAGGCAGGGGTTTTGTAACAACAGGAAAACATTTGGAATTACCTCCAAACCTCCAAGACACACAAAAGTAGAATCATTACATGCCTACAATCCTGGCTTTCAGGGGGTTACGGCTGCAGCTGAAGGACTGCTATGAGTTTGAAGCCACTCTGAGTGACATAGTGAGTCCCGGGCCAGCAGGGCTACATAGTGAGACCCCGTCTGAAACTCGGGTATGTGTGAAATGTTCTGTTGTCATGAAGTAGCTACACACAGGATATTTTTAAAAGGCTTTGTATCCTAGCTTATTAATTCCATAGACTCTCTGGGATTGCCCATGTATGGGCATAATCACTACAGAGATTATAGAGAAAACAAAACAGTGACTGCCCCCGGAGGATGACAGGTTACCTCATGCCTTATCATTACTGACAAGATCTAACTAGTGAGTGAAATAGCATCTATCCTACACAGCAGAGAAAGACAAAGAACAAATCTACATGAAAAACCTTAAGTGTTGTTTAAAAACATTACTCTAGAGAGATGGCTTACTAGTTCAGAGCACTTGCTGCTCTTCCAGAGGACAAGTTTTGTTCCCAGAACTCATGTCAGGTATGCATAAGTGTCTGTGACTCCAGCCTCAGAGAATCTGATACTTCTGGCTTCTATATGCACCTATACTCATGTTTGCAAAGACATGTACCCACATAGACACACACACGTGTTCACATACATACCCACACACAGACACATACACGTGCACACATACATGTGCATGCACACTTGTTCACACAAATACACATACCCACACACAGACACATACATGTGCACAGATTTTAGAAAGTACTTTAAAGAAACAAATGAGCACTCATTTTATGATTCCACTCATTCCACTGCCCAGATCTCTGCCAGGTAAGGCTAGCAAGCCAGTGGGTACCAGGGTGACAAGGGGCACAGGGTTTCTTTTTAAGGTGTTAAAAGTGACATTGACCGTGGCCAATGTCTCTGAATGTACTTGAAACTATTTACTTGTATACTTAAAAAACAAAACCAGACTTACTTGTTTTCATTTTATGTTTTCTGTATAGCCATGTGCTCACCTGGTGCCCCCAGAGGCTAAAAGAGGGCACTGGATCCCCTAAAACTGGAGTTACAGATGATTTGAGATACCATGTGGGTAGGTGCTAGGGATAAAACCCGGATCACCTGCAAAAGCAGCCGGTGTTCCTAACCACGGAGCATCCCTCCAGCTCCTATGCCTATACTTTAAACCTGGGTAAACTGTATGATTAATGAAGTATAGCTAAACAAAGCTGTTAAAAAACAGTGTGTGTGTGTGTGTGTGTGTGTGTGTGTGTGTGTGTGTGTGTGTGCGTGCGTGCATGTGTACTATAGTTTGAGTATGGAGGTTGGTGGACAACTTAAAGAAGTCTGGTTTTTTTTTTTTTTCACCATCTGGTTCCAGGGATTGAAAGGTTGACAGAAAGCACCTTTCCCCATAAGCCATCTTGACAACTCAGAGACAACATTTTCATTAAGATTTGTAACTGCAGGTCAATAACCAACTCTGTTAATTAAATGATGCTGGAAAGCCCCAGACCTGCAGCTGAATTAAAAATACACACGAGATAAAATCAATGCTTGGCCTAAACAAATGCAGCTACCCACCCACAGCAGAGATTTTACCAGAGATAACTAAAGGGGAACATGAAGACAGAGTTAGACGTTGTTACCTAGTGACCTGCGTGCCAGTCACACTTCCCAGCATGTCACAGAGCGTGAGAAAAATCCCCCTCACACTCTTGAGTTTTTGCGATGCATCAGACACTGGATAATGGTAAAGAATTTCCTGCTGTTGGGAAGGGAAACAGATGATTAGCCTCCTGGACACTGACAAACATTTGTCCCAAAAGTTCAGAGTTTGCATTAAGAACAAAACAGGAGTCCTTTCAGCGTCAGTCAGAGCTTCATCCTGCCACAGGACAGAGCCGTGCCTGGTATGTTAACACTTCAGTAAGCTCTTCAAACAGTTTAGAGACCACACGGACCAAAATCTACACAATCAAATGAAATGATTGATTTCAAATAGTGCTTTAAGCTTTAATCCCCACATGAAGCCCACAGGAGTCTTTACTTTCTTGGACCTTAAAAGATCATTTTGATGGCATTATTAAATATTTACTTATTTTACAAAGTGAGAATACCAAACCGAAGAAGTACAAACAGGAAGGAGAGAATATCACAGGATTATAAAATCTGACTTAAGTCCGAGAGGCTTAATTAGCACAAATTAATTTATATGACAAACCACTTTCTATTTCAAATTATGGAAAATGCTAATTTACAGGACAATTTACAAAATGCTAAATGCTTTTTTTTATTTTCAGTGAGAACCTATTTCTAGGAAACAGAGAGCTTGAACAGAAATAAAATAATGAATCTCCACGTAGGAGCTCCAGTGTGCTGATGTTCCAAAAGCAGAGATGTGCAGTGTGAGCCTCTCTTCCTGCTGGGACTTAGGCAACATCTATTTTTCTCACACGGCAAGCTAAAAAAATCAGACAAAATTAAAACTTGTAAATAGAAACCATGACGAATTCAGAGTAACTTCCAGTTGCTCTAGTTGCTGCAATGTTACGTCAGGAAGTGCACAGTCCTGCGGGTTACACGGGCCTAGCTTTCTTTGGTTCTCTCTCTAAAGACTGTTAAACATCCGTATGAGAAATAGTTACCTGGTGTGGGGTCCACGTGTGCACACATCTACATTATCACAGACATGTGATGACACACTGCATGCCTAATGTTTGTACTTATTAAGAATGCCTAAGATATGTAAAATATTCGATCTATGCTATAAGGTATGTTTGCCAAATACACTGAATAATATGATTCAAATGTTTTGTACTTTTCAGTATGAAAATAGCTACAAAGTGCATAATTTTATCATTTATTTCTAGAAATTAAGTCAAATGAATTAAAATCTATGATGTAGACATAATAAATTTAAGCCATGTCCAACAAATACTTCCATTCTGTTTTGTCAAAATACCAAATGCTATTTTAAATAGTCTTTGACTAGATTTTTACAAGTCTCAGTCTTGTAATTTAAAGACAAGCTCTGTATCAATTATGTAACTCCGAGGAAAAGAAACAACCCTATGACATTTTTGTTGTAAAGTATCATACTAGTAAAAAAGGCCATTTAAAGAAGGTTGCAGAGTAGTCTTAAAAGCCTTGGTATTGAAGGGCTGGCAGGCTCTGCAGTGCCCAGCCAGTTTAATTAGCTGCATTTTTAAAGCCCTTGTTAGGAGCCTGCACTTACAGATGCTTCCACTCTGCATGGTAAGAATAAAGAGCCTCTCCTAATTATGGTATTGATACAGAACTGACCACATTCAGGAACTTGTTTATTTGTGAGGCTTCCGCACATTTTCCCAGGGATTGATAGGCAATGACGTGTGGGCTCAGCAGTCTCCTGACTAGAAAGGTTTGGGATAGTACCTCAGAACCTGGGGCAGGGTGGGGGAAGGTTAAAAATGCTTAAAGGTCTCATTTGTTCTAAAGATACAAGGAGCCTGCAAAGTGCGAGAAATGAGAATTCTTTTTGCTGGGTGTCTATGTATTACCCAGAGCACAGAAAATGCCAAGTAGTACCTCTACAGCTAAGCTGAGCTTTACCATTTGCAATTTCTTATTAAACAAACAGAAAAAGAACACAGGGAAACACAAAGGACACGAAGGGAGCGTTTGGTCTTTCCCTGTTGCTTAGAATACCTGGATGGGGCATCTGCTTTTCTCTTGTTTGTTCTAAAACACATTGTAACATGTGATACAGGAGGATAGAGATAAGACACAGATAAGTCATATAATATGCATAACATGGCATGTGATATGCAGGCAGCAACAAGGCACATCTAACTCCCTTCTGTTTCTTCTTTAAGTCTAAGGCTGCAGGATGGAAGGGCTCCCCACTCCCTTGGCATATGTGAGCAGACTCTCACCTCCTCCCTGACTACCTCTGACTGGAGCTGCAGGGTGAGGTACATGGTGATGTGTGGGATGCTCAGGGTACTTTGCTGGAGGGCATCAGCCTCTGACCCGCAGAGGAGTTTCACCAAATCACTTGTGCTCGACTGGGTCTTTTTCTTTGGTTGGGCTGGTTCCTTTTTCACAGCATATGCGTTTTCAAACGTTAGCTTTACCTGAAAAGAAGAAAACAAAA
The DNA here is from genome assembly GCF_963924665.1 of Micromys minutus. NCBI lineage: Eukaryota > Metazoa > Chordata > Mammalia > Rodentia > Muridae > Micromys > Micromys minutus. Next base: position 39,077,972 of record NC_137984.1, on the reverse strand, counting down.
AGTCTGGGATTTCAACAAAGCGAATACCATTTTATTTATTTATTGATTTATTTTAACAAAGGTGCTGATAGGTATAGCCAGGAGTTCACAGGATGGAGATAGCACCTCGAGTAAGGGCAAAAGGGAGGATGGTGAGTTCCCTCGTATCCTTATCTAGCTCGTTGCAGTGGTGGGGGCAGATATATGAAATGACAAATGTCTACTGATTGAAAAGTATAGTGTTCCATACAAAAATACACTCATGGAAATGCAGTAACTGACTACACAAAGAAGCACCACAGAAGAACAGAAATCCACATCGTATGAGTGTAGAATAGTCATTGTACGTCTTGAACGTTAATGGGTCTGACTCCTCAAATGCAGTGAAGAGGGGGAGACTGGAGATCAAGGTCGACCTCACACACTGGGAGTTGTCCTTCCTTGCAAATGCAGCAGGCCTCAACTATTCTTCCTTCAGACAGTCTTTACAATCCTTTAAAGGGCCAAAGACAGCTCTATCACACAACCAGACACTGGCATGTGGCACCCTGCACCAGTAGGAGGATTATCTGTCACTTTTATCAGGATAGTTTTAATTTCACAGCTGATGTCAAGATTGGTCAGGATCCAGTATGGCTGTTTTCCAGCTACTGAAAGGCACCTTCCACTTCTCAGGTACCTCCTTTTGGAAACAGAGACACTTAGCCCAGTGCCAGGTGGTCATCAACAACCCACCCATTCAAAGATGCACCAGTGAGAGCATTTGGTGAATGCTGCTGATGTCATCATAAACTCAGTAGCCACACAGTGCTCTAAATATTTATATTAAAAAAAGGTCCCTTTGACTCATGTCCTGCCTGCAGATTGCTGAGTACCCAGAGGAGCCTCAGGAGGCTCTCCCTCCTGAGCCCAACAGCGAGTCCACACTTTCTCTCCATGGACCATCTGGGGAGAGTCCACAGGAAACCCTCAGGGCAGAAGAATCAGGATGTTGCCTGGGAACTGGCTATTCTAGCCTCCATCTGTGCCCAGAGCTAGAGCCGGCCCACCACCATCTAAATTCACAGCCTGCAGGTGGAGAGCTGAACACCCGGGAAGCAATCTCCCTCCTGAGCCCAAGGCCCACAGAAGAGACACGCTCCAGTCAGAGACAACAAGATCAACCATCACAGATAACAAGATGGCAACAGGCAAGTGCAAGAACCTAAGCCACAGAATACAAGACAACCTGGCAACATCAGAACCCAGTTCTCCCACCACAGCAAGTAGTGGATATCCCAACACCAGAAAAGCAAGATTTCGACTTAAAATCATTTCCACATTGTGTGTGTGTGTGGGGGGGAGCCCCAAGAAGCAAGTGAATAACTCGCTTAAAGGAAAACAGGAGAAACAAGAGAACACATGTAAACAAGTAGAGACCCTTAAAGAGGAAACACAAAAATCACTTAAAGAGCTACAGAAAAACACAACCAAACAGGTGAAGGAATTGAAAAAACTATTCAGGTTCTAAAATCAGAAATAGAAAAAATAAAGAAATCACAAAAAAAAAAAAAAAAAAAAAAAAAAAAAAAGACAGCTCTGGGGATAGAAAACCTAGGACGGAGATCAGGAGTCACAGAGCATAACCAACAGAATACAAGGGATGGAAGAGAGGATCTTAGGGGCAGAAGATACCATAGAAAACACTGACACAACAGTCAGAGAAAATGCAAAACTCAGAAGGCTCCTAACCCAAAACATCAAGAAAATCCAGGACACAATGAGTAGACCAAAACTAAGGATAAAAGGTACAAAAGGGAGCATAGATTCCAAACTAGAAGGCCCAGTAAATATGTTGAACAAAATTATAGAAGAAAATGTCCCTAACCTAAAGAAAGAGATGAGCATGAATATACAAGAAGCCTACAGAACTCCAAATAGATTAGACCAGAAAAGAAATTCTTCCCGAAAAATAACAGTCAAAACACCAAATGTTAATAAAGAAAGAAAGAATACTAAAAGCAGTAAGGGAAAAAGTACAAGTAATATATAAAGGCAGACCAATCAGAATTACACCTGACTTCTCAACAGAGACTATGAAAGCTAGAAGATCCTGGACAGACATCATACAGACACTAAGAGAACACAAATGTCAGCCCAGGCTACTATATCCAGCAAAACTCTCAATTACCATAGATGGAGAAACCAAGATATTTCAGGACTAAACCAAATTTACACAATATCTGTCCACAAACCCAGCCCTACAAAGGATTACAGATGGAAAACTTCAACACTAGAAGAGAAACTACACTCTAGGAAAAACAAGAAAGTAATCTTGTTAAAAAAAAAAAAAAACAAAAAAAACCCAAAAGAGGAAAAGCACAGAAACACAATTCCACCTCTAACAAGAAAAATAGCAGGAAACAACAATCACTATTCCTTAATATCTCTTAACATCAAAGGACTCATCATGGAAGCAGAAACTGAACAGTGAAACTCACAGAGGTTATGAACCAAATGGATCTAACAGACATCTATAGAACATTTCATCCTAAAATAAAAGAATATACCTTCTTCTCAGCACCTCATGCTACCTTCTCCAAAATTGACCATATAGTTGGTCACAAAGCAGGCCTCATCAGATACAAGAAGATCGAAATACTCTATACTCCCTATCAGATCATGATTCAATGATAACTTGATCAAGAAAGAAAGAAAGAAAGAAATCAAGGATGTTTTCGAATTTTACGAAAATAAAGGCACAACACACCCAAACTTATCGGACAAAATGAAAGCAGAACTAAGAGAAAAATCATAGCTGAGTGCTTCCAAAAACAAACTGGAGAGAGCACATACTAGCACCTTGACAGAATACTTGAAACCTCTAGAACAAAAAGAAGCTTATATACTCAAGAGGAGTAGACAGCAGGAAATAATCAGACTCAGAGCTAAAATCAAACAAGTAGAAACAAAAAGAACTATACAAAGAATCAACAAAACCAGGAGCTAGTTCTTTGAGAAAATTAACAAGATTGATAAAGCCTTAGCCAGAAGCATACACAGAGTATCCAAATTAACAAAATCAGAAAAGAAAGGGGAGACATAACAACAGAAACTGAGGAAATTCAAGAAATCATCAGTTCCTACCAACAAAACTAGAAAATCTAGAGGAAATGGACAATTTTCTAGAAAGACACTAGGTACTAAAGTTAAATCAGGACCAGATTAAACCATCTCAACAGCCCCATAACCCCTAAAGAAATAGAAGCAATCATCAAAAGCCTCCAGAGCCAAAAAAAAAAAAAAGGCCAGGAACAGATGGTTTTAGTGCAAAGTTCTATCAGACCTCCAAAGAAGACCTAATACCAATACTCTCCAAACTATTCCACAAAATAAAAACAGGGGAACACTACCCAACTCATTCTTCAAAGCCACAATTATGCTCATACCTAAACCACACAAAGACCCTATAAAGAAAGGGAATTTCAGACCAATTTCCCTCATGAACACTGATGCAAAACTACTCAATAAAATTCTTGCAAACAGAATCCAAGAACACATCAAAACAATCATTCACCACAATCAAGTAGGCTTCATCCCAGGGATTCAGGGATGGTTTAATATATGAAAATCCATCAACATAATTTAGTATATTAACAAACTCAAAGAAAAAAAAACATGATCCTCTCATGACACGCTGAGAAAGCATGTGACAAAATTCAACACCACTTCATGGTAAAAGTCTTAGAATTAGAAAGATCAGGAATTCAAGTCCCATAAATAAATATAGTAAAAGCAATATACAGCAAACCAGTAGCCACATCAAACTGCATGGAGAGAAACTTGAAGCAATCCCACTAACTTCAGGGACAAGACAAGGCTGCCCACTCTCTTGCTACCTGTTCAGTAATGTACTAGAAGTCCTAACCAGAGTAATTAGACAGCAAAAGGGAGTCAAAGAAATACAAATTGGAAAGGAAGAAGTAAAAAAAAAAAATCACTGTTTGCAGATTATATGATAGTATACTCAAGTGACTCCAAATCTTACACTAGAGAACTCCTAGATATGATAAATACATTCAGCGAAGTGGCTGGATATAAAGTTAACTCAAACAAATCAGTAGCCCTTTTCTATTCAAAGGATAAACAGGCTGAGAAAGAAACTAGGGAACTGACACCCTTCATAATTGTCTCAAATAATATGAAATACCGTGGTGTGACCCTAACAAAGCAAGTGAAAGATCTGAATTACAAGAACTTCAAGTCTCTGAAGAAAGAAATTGAAGAAGACCTCAGAAGATGGATAGATCTCCCATGCTCATGGATTTGAAGGATCAACATAGTAAAAATGGCCATCTTGCCAAAAGCAATCTACAGATTCAACGCAATCCTCAACAAAATTCCAACTCAATTTTTCATAGAGTTAGAAAAAGCAATTTTCAAATTCATTTGGAATAACAAAAATCCAGGATAGGAAATACTATTCTCAAAATTAAAAGAACTTCTGAGGGGAATTACTATCCTTGACCTCAATCTGTATTACAGATCAACTGTGATAAAAACCACTTGGTACTGGTACAGAGATAGGCAGGTAAATCAATGGAACAGAACTGAAGACCCAGAAATGAACTCTCACACAAATGGTCACTTGATCTTTGACAAAGGAGCTAAAAAGATTCAGTGGAAAAAGGACAGCCTCTTCTACAAATGGTGTTGGTTCAACTGGCAGTCAGCATGCAGAAGAATGCAAATCAATCCTTTCTTATCTCCTTTAACAAAGCTCAAGTCCAAGTGGATCAAAGACCTCCGCATAAAACCAGGCACACTGAAACTATTAGAAGAGAAAGTGGGGAAGAGCTTAGAAGACATAGGCACAAGGGAAAACTTCCTGAACAGAACACAAATGGTTTATGCTCTAAGATCAAGAATCAACAAATTGCAATAAAATTGCAAAGCTTCTGTAAGGCAAAGGACACTGTCAAAAGAACAAAACAGCAGCCAACAGATTGGGAAAATATTTTACCAATCCTACATCTGATAGAGGGCTAATATCCAATATATATATAACTCAAGAAGTTAGACTCCAGAGAATCAAATAATCCTATTTAAAAATGGAGTATGGAACTAAACAAAAAATTCTCAACTGAGGAATATCGACTGAGGAATGGCTGAGAAGCACTTAAAGAAATGTTCAACATCCCTAGTCATCAGGGAAATGCAAATCAAAACAACCCTGAGATTCCACCTCACACCAGTTAGAATGGCTAAGATAAAATCTCAGATGACAGCAGATGCTGGCGAGGAAAGTGTAGAAAGAGGAACACTCCTCCACTGTTGGTGGGGTTGTAAGCTGGTACAACCACTCTGGAAATCAGTCTGGCGGTTCCTCAGAAAATTGGACATAGTGCTACCTGAGGACCCAGCTTTACCACTCCTGGGCATATACCCAAAAGATGCTCCATCATCTAACAAGGACACATGCTCCACTATGTTCACAGCAGCCTTATTTATAATAGCCAGAAGCTGGAAAGAACCCAGATGTCCTTCAGCAGAGGAATGGATACAGCAATTGTGGTACATATACACAGTGGAGTACTACTCAGCTATTAGAAACAATGAGTTCATGAAATTTTTAGGCAAATGATGGGACTTTCTCCTTTAAAATCAAGAACCAACACGAGCCCCCCCCCCTTGTAAGGTGCATTAATTAGTTCAGATGTTTGGTCCCAACTATGAGATGAGTAACAAATACAGCTGATCACAGCCGAGAACCTTCATAATTACAAATCAGAATGAACTGTTCTCTCTGTTAATACTTAAGATATATACTACAGTCATGGATGCTAATCTCCTGTAGCAAAGGAAGGAGTTTATATTCCTCTAGATGCAGCACTTGGTGAAGACAAAGTGTGCTAACACCAATGGGCTTACATGGAGAGCAGGAAGGGAAACCTCAAGTGGGAAAGCCTAGTGTCTATGGAATTAAGAAATGTTTCCTGTAAACACAATGGGGCATTGGTAGCTAGACATTGTATCCAAAAAGTCTGAGTGGGAAATTAATGTATGGTTAGAGAAAAACAAACTAGACAAATTTTTTTTTTCAAAATTAGCAACCCTTTGGTAAGAACGATCAAGGTTTTTTATTTTAAACTGATGAAAATTAACATAATTAAAGTGAAAAGGAGTTGAGTGCATCCAGTTTTAGGAATTACCGTCTTAGATGTGAGCTGAATATTGGGGACTCTGTGGGTAAGCATACTTGCCTCCGAGCCTGATAACCGAGTTTGATCTTTGTGATCCACATGACAGAAAGAGAGAAGACTCCTGCAGGTCATCCACTGACCTCCGACAAGTGAACATAATAAATAAATGGTACAAAAATACGACTCGGTCCATGGTTCAGACACAAACAGGCTACACGAGTTAGCAGTATTTAGTGTCAAAGATGATAGCTATCTCATGGTGTGTGTGTGTGTGTGTGTGTGTGTGTGTGTGTGGTACTCTTAGTAGAAGACCCACAGAGAGGAAGGAGCCTCAGAGAAAGAGCCATGGCTCACACCATGGCTGGAGGGTATCCTCTGTAGCTGAGGTTTTTGTGGGTGGGAAGGTTTAAAGATTGGGTGTGATCCCCCAAAAACATGACAAAAGGGAAATGAGTTGCTAAGCTGAAAATTTGCTAATTTGTACTTTAGGAAGCAGCAGTAATCTAACATTTAATCCCACTCCACTACGCTTGAGAGTGCTTTGGGTGGGGACTTTTACATCTTGCCATGACACCCGCCGGAAGAGAACCACACCCCATGGGATCTCATGACTGTTTTAGCACCACTCCTATTTCAGAAGGGTCGGTTCTACCATGCAAAGATAATTACACCTCAGAAAGAGACATCCAAAGTCCAGTATGGTAAGCAACTATAAATGCTGAGAAATTTGGCTGCCTTGGTATAACATAAAGGGCAACATATAATTTAGGCAGGCCTAGCTCAGTCGGGTCTGGAACCAAGACATCACGATCTATACAGGTTGAAATAAAAGGAAGGAGCATGCTTTGAGTTAGTTTGAAAAAATTTAGTACTTTGAATAGTTGATTTTGCAAGTTAGAGAAAACATTAAGCAATTCCTAAATTCTTTCTTAGGATCTCATTAAACAGGCTACTATATAGCTCACAATCCTCCTGCCTCAGCCCAGTGGGTGCTCCAGATTCCTTTTCTTTAGGTATAAAATAGGAAAGACTAACTATCTAACTAAAATAGCAATCTTACAGATTAGGACCTAAGATGTGAGAAAATCTGTCTGAAGAAGTGGGGACACACTCTGGAGCGCTGCAGAAGAGGTGGCAGCAAGGTTGGAAGAGCAGAGGGTCTGCAACTAAGTGTCTTCTGGATGAGAAGCTGCACCCACAGCAACTGTGGTTGCCTGCACGAGACCCGCAGAGGTTCAAGCCAACCAGCATTGCAGCATTGGGGGGCAGGCAAGACCCCACTCTTCCCTGAGGAGTTACAGGCTGCTTATGGCTACTGAGGGAGGAGGGTCATTTTCTTCATTGGTGTCCTGGTGCATTGACCATGTTTCACACCCATGTGCATGCAAGCAGCTCTAATTGGACTGGGAGGGAGCATGGAGTTAGGAGGGGGTGTCCTGGGAGGGGATTCCAGGAAGATGGGAGTGGGAGGAATGGGGTAGACAGGATGAAAAGCATTGTTTATCCATGGAATTATTAACTAATAGATTTTTTTTTAATTAAGCAACTTTAAAAAGGAGTAGTTTCTTGCTGTGACATGTATACCTGATGAGGTTCAGGAGGGTAGGGGGAGTTGGTCTGCAGGACATGTGTGAGGAACAGGAGTTTGGGTTTTCTAAGCAACTTGATGGGCAGTTCGCCTACGAACTTAGAAAACTAGAAGCCTGACAGAAATGTAAAATTCTAGCAGCAAAGACCAGGCTCATTAGGTTTCAGGCACAAATTACGACTCTCTGGGTACCTGAGGGACAGTAACAACTTTTCACATGACAGGAAAGAGCGTGAGTGCATTTTACCTATGCCCCCAAACTCTAAGGGGCTGAGGTAAAGGGGGCAGACTAATTAATCTAACAAGACATCTAAAGACCACACAACATCCAGGCTGGGTACTGATTGCTGATTTTAGCCAGATTAGCCGTGGGAAGCACGAGCAAGAAATAAAACAGAAACATCTGAAAAACTTGCATTTTAGCCAGAAATTGAGTACGTTTAAAGTTGCCGCCAATAAATATGGAGAGATTGGAGCTATTCAAAAGAGGCAGAGGACTTTACACTTCGCCCAGGACCCCTTCCCAGCACATTTTTGTGCCATATCCAAAGAGTGTAACACTGTAACAGCTTTCAGGAGGAGGCTCTGAAGACTCAGACTGCACAGACACTGCTTGTCTACGGCCCTTTATCTTGTACAGCTCGAAAAGCTAAGGGGACCACTGTAGCGGTCCCATGGCGCAAGTAGGGCTACCAAGATTTTGACAGTGGCAGACCATGTGGTTTGACAGTTTTGCAGGCATGCAAAATGCTGAAGTTGTAGGGCCCTGGAGACTTCAACCAAAATTTCAAAGGAAAGTGAAGGAGGCCATACGGTGTGCAGCAGGTCTATAGTCTCTGTAGGCAGCTCCTGACATGCGCAGGAAGTTATGAGAATGAACCTGCGGCAGAAATGGAAATCCTAGACCTTCACCAGGAGCATGGAGCACTGGCTCAGGGAAGCTGCAGACGGGAAGCGGAGCCAGTCTAAGGGAGTTGTCATGGTGGGCTCAGCCAGCACGGCCACAGGGGCAGGACTGCCGAAGCTTCTGGAGTTCGTCATCCCACTGTAAGTCCAGGTGGCAGAGCAGGCTGCCTGGCTTGAGTCTTGCTGAGGTTTGGCTCTTCCTCATGCGTTCTTCCTACGTAATGAGAATGCTTATGGCATCAACTGGGAAATATGCAGTTTATTCTCCTTTGGATGGATGTTCACAACTGAGTTTCATTAGGTCTTGAGGAGTCTGTGGACTCTTGCTTTTGAGCAATGAGGAACTGGTACAGCTTTGGAAATTCTTATGGATAAACTCAATGCACTTTCACTGTAATACAGGCGCACGCCTGTGAATACAGGACATAATGCTATGTATTGGGTCTTAAATGCCTGTCAAGTGCACATATGATGAAGACTTGGTTGCCAGCATGCAACACCATGAGGGGTGGGGCAGAGTGGAACTTTTAAGAGCTTGGGGAGAAATGGGGTCATTGGAGGAATGCTCCTGAGGAAGACATTTGGACCTAGAATCTTGCTATTTCTCTTTGCATCTTGGCTATAAGGAAGTAAGCGGTTGTTCTTAGCCACCAATAACAATAAGGCTCTGCTGCCTCACAGCGGCCTCTCCCCAGTGTCTTCCTCAACTAAACACGGAGCCAACTGGCCATGGACGGAAACCTCTGACACCACAAACCAAAGTGACCCTTTCCACCTTCAAAGTTGCTTTCCTCAGGCACCATGTCAGAGGTAAAACGCTTAAGAAGAGTGGGATCAGTGCACATAGTCAGCTGAGCTACAGCCACAGGAGAGCGCAAGCTCCTTCCGCTCTCCTGCCTGCCATAAGCGCCTGCTGTACAAGGCCCAAGGGGAAGTACTACGGTTAGGTTTTGTCGTGGTTTGGATAGGCATGGCCCCCTGAGACTTGTATGTTTGAATGTCTGGCCCACGGGGAGTGGCACCGTTAGAAGGTGTGGCCTTGGTTGAGTAGGTGTGGCCTTGTTGGAGGAAGTGTCACTGTGGGGATGGGCTTTGAGGTCTCTTGTGCTCAAGCTCTGCCCAGTATGGCACATGTGGCACACCGTCCCCTTCTGCTGCCTGTGGATCAACATGCAGAGCTCTAGGTCTGCCTGCCCGTTGTCATGATTTCTGCCATGATGGTAATCTAGACCTCTGGCCTTGTAAGCCAGCCTCATTTAAACATTTTTCTTTATAAGGGTTGCCCTGGTCATGGTGGCTCTTCACAGTAATGAAAACCCTAACTAAGACAGGTTTGAAACAACCCAAGCCATATTAAGAAACAACAAAAAAACAAAACAACAACAACAAAAAAAAAAACCACTTCTAGCTAGGCATGGTGGCACCAACACTTAATCTTAGGATTTGAGAGGCAGGCAGGATCTCTGTGAGTTCTAGGACAGCTACAGAGCGTCTAAGTACTTTTCTATAAGTTAAGAGATAAACTTAAAGCTTATTTATTTATTTACTTACTTTTTTTTTTTTTGACACAGGGTTTCTAGATAGTCCTGGCTGTCCTGGAACTTGCTATGTAGACCAGGCTGGCCTCTAACTCACATACCTGCCTATGCCTTGGGAGAGCTGGGATTAAAGGCACACACCACGGTGACACTTGGCCCACAGCTTTTAGTGGATTCTTCTCAGAGCTGTGCTGTCACTGGCAAACATAAACTCACAATCATGTTTACTTCCATTATTGCTGCTGCTTCCTTTACTTAGGATGACTTTTATTTGTAACTATTCCTCTACTTTTAGAACAATGTCCCAAAGGTAAGTGTTAGCAAGAGGAGAAGCTGCCCTCACTGCTCAAGTATGAGTGGCCCTCACTGATTCCACGGGATGAAAACATCAGCATCTTACAGAGGAAACAGCACAGAACACATGCACTTTAAGGAACACTGTACACAGTATAGGAAGGGATGTCCACACCTGCATTGGCCCAGGGATGCAGGACAGAACTCTTTCTATGTTTTCAGAAGTCACATCTACATCATTCACAGCAACAAGGACATCGCCTAAAAACAGAAAAACAGAAGACGACTGTGTGAATATTCCAAACCAAAACGCCCCAGAATTGCAACATGAGAAAATAGCTATCTAGACTTCCTTAAGGGTACAGTGGAAAATGTGGAGCATTCGGGACTTATCCCAGGTTATACTGCACATTAGTGACAAAACCAATCTCCCAACTCATCTATTATGCTACCCAACATTGTGCCAGAACTCACTGCAAAGCATGAACACTTTATGAATATTTCTAGTCTTGGTGTAACTGGGTAAGTTATGTGAGGCCCAAAGGACAAATGGAAATTTTGTTAAGTATTGAACTTAACAAAATTAAATCTAACCACCCAGACCCATAATTTAAAAAAAATCCACTGAAATTTTAATTAAGTCCATGTGGTACATCTTGATGCACTGTGATATTTGCTGCCCAAACTCCCTGTTGTCCACAAAACAGCTCCTGACAGGATCAACATGGCCATCACGTGTCAATCAAATCTTCTTTCCCGTGACTGTTCTCCAAGTGCTTGTATTTATCCCATTTCAAAATCAAGATCAATATTAAGATGAAATTTTACTTTCAAACTACTGATTCAAAACTCAGCTTTCACCAAAAAGAGAGTAAGAGTCAATTTATTCTTGAGTTATTGTAGCCCAGGGAACAGAGACTCAGGGAGCCCCACACGTTCTGCTGTGGAAGTGGTTCCATGACCCAGAATAAAAGTAATTTATAAATCAGCAGTTACCAAATTTACTGCCGAGGATCCCAGGTAGGTGGGCTAGCACACAATGGGACGCTTCTGTAAGTATCAGATGTTCTCTGGAAATAGTCTGAACTGTGGGATTGGTGGAAGCTGATGCTTTGGTAAGAATATACTTCAAAAAGTCTTACCTGACTGTCGAAAGGCTGTAAGTGGAAAGTTATATGAGCCTGAAAGACAGACACAGGTGGGCGATGACCAGGGCTAATGACAGTCCAAGATAAATTGGGTCTGTGCAGTCCTTTGAATAGGAATGACACCCATAGTCTCATGTGTTTGATGCTTGGCCCACAGGTAATGACACCACTAAGAGGTTAGAGTTGTTAGAGTAGGTGTGGCCTTGTTGTAGGAAGTAAGTTACTGTGGGGGTAGCTTTGAGCTCCTATGTGTGAAAAAGACCCTCCTGCTGGCTGCTTTTGCATCAAGATATAGAATTCTCAGCTCCTTTTCCAGCACCATGTCTGCGTGGATGCTGCCACGCTTCCCACCATGATGATAATGGACTGAACCTCTGAAACTTAAGCCAGACCCAATTACATGTTTTCCTTTATATTAAGTTGCTTTGGTCATGGTGTCTCTTCACAGCAATAAAACCCTAACTGAGACAGGCTGTATCTGCAACACCCAAAATCTACTCAATCATGAAGTCCCAACATCACTCAGCATTCATTCTTGTAGACTCTTCAGCCAAGGGTTTAGTTTTTTTTTTTCCTGGGACTTTCGGTTTACAAGAACATAATTTAAAAGTATTATCAAAACCTTGGTGAGCTGTGTTAATGCGAATATGTCTAGGGTACTTTCTCATAATTTCAAACTATATAAGTCAAGTCTTGTTCTGAACCACTGCAGTAAAGAATCAAGAAAAGGTTTAAAGAAGACCAACTCTACACTCTGAGGGGGAGTAGTAGGCATGCATATGGATAAACACAACAGGCACAGGCTTCTCCACAGGTCACTCAGGATTCTGCATATCTTACCAACCAAGGCACTGGGTCCACATTCTGCTGTTTATCTCTACAGTGACCAGCTTCAATGTCATAGAAACTGTCTTGAGCACAGATCAAGTTTGGTTACTGTACAGTGACAAGGACACACACAGTCTTTATGAAAAGTAAAATGGTAAAAAGAAAGCCTCCACTGTGGAAAGCTGAGAAGATGCTTGCATGAAATCTGTGGCCTACCAGTGCACAACTTTACTCTGCAGTAGGTTAGAAAGTACTGCAAAAATGCCCAGAAACCGCCCAGCACTACAGCTGGGACTACTTCTGAACACTAAGTCTAGTCTTTACTATGTTCACCACAGTACAGAACAAACCATTTTTATTCTTTTAAGCCTCTCAGGTAGCAGTAATGTTTGTGCTGGCAAATAGTTTATAAGAATTGAAATTTTATTGGTCAAATGACATAACTTCTAATGTAAATATCCATACACTTGTTTGACATTGTTATGCTTTAAATATTTAAGACACTAATTGTAAATGTCTCGATAAACATTTTTACACTCATAGTTTTCTTCCTCCATTTGTGTGTGTGCTATGTGCACACATGTATGCTGGTCTGTGTACCCATGTGAACAAGAGGACGGGAAGAAATCAGATGCCCTGCTCTATCTCTCTCTGCCATAGTCCTTTGTGACAGATTTTCCTAAACCTGGAGCCAGCAAACCCCTTAAATCATCCTGTCTCTGTCCCATACCAATGGGGTTACAAGCATATGTGGAATCACTCCTGGACACACACACACACACACACACACACACACACACACACACACACTCATACACATGGATACTGGATATTTAAACTCAGGTGTTCGTACCCCCAACTAGCCTCCCCTTTATTTCCTATTTTGATCTGTTTGTGTTTAGTAAACTCTTTCGAGGACCACATGAAAACATTTCGTGCTTTGGTGGATAACTGCTCTGTGTTCAACTGCTCAACTCTCCCCACCAGATCCATCATGAACTGAGCCAGACCGCAGACAGGTGGGGGCTGTGTACAATAATATTTTATTTGGGTTCTAAATACTTTTCCTATGCTATAAATTATTTAAGCCTTTTAGACAGGCTATATAAACACAGGTAGGAAGCCTGATGTGACCCGCCAGCTCTAATCTGCCTATCTGTTCTGGATGGCTTTTTAAGATAAATGTCCCAAAATGAACTGATTGCGTTAAATTATACACTGCTACAGAGTGATACTTATATCTAAATTATATTTTGAATGGAGTAAATAAATAATTTCCTCTCTCTCTCTCTCTCTCTCTCTCTCTCTCTCTCTCTCTCTCTCTCTCTCTCTCTCTCTCTCTCTCTCTCTCTCTCTCTCTCTCGGTGCTGTCTCCATCTACCGAGGTAACCCACACAGCAGATCTGAGTCTTGAGTGGGAATCAAAACACTAAAACCCGGGTCTATTGGTGATGAACAATTTGCCCCCAAGTAGGTGCTGTTAACACCTCTGTTCACTTCTGCAGAAGAAAATAACTGCCCCTGCGGCTTCCCAGAGAGGAAGCTCTGAAGTTCTGTCCTTTCCAACAAACTCTGGGTTCCAGCCTTCTGAGAGCAGAAAGGCATGAGAAGGAGCGCTCTGGGAGACAGAATGTGGCAGGCCGTCCGTGAGTAAGTCAGGAGGCTCCAAGGAACACAAGTGAGGAAATGAAAATGTATTCCGAAAAGGAAGTGGAAATGCATAGAGAACAATACATTAGGTGTTCATAAAAAATAAACCAAACCACCTTTTAAAAAATTAAAAAAAAATATTCATATTTTACTTGTATAAAAAGTTCAACAACAATGGAGTGAAAAAACAGTCAATATAAAATAGACTAATAGCCAAGCACGGTGGCTATGCCTGTAATCACAGCACTTGAGGGCTGGGGCAGGGGGGACTGTAGGTTTGAGATCAGCCTGTGCTGTAGAGTGAATTCTAGGTTAGCTTGAGCTACGCAGTGAGAACTGTCTCAAGAAAACCCCAGAACTAAACAGAACAAACAACACAAGAGAAGTCTATATCGTGGCCTTGTGGAACTTCCCTTTTCTCTCTTTTTAAAAATGACATCTTTGTGCATGTGGGGGTGGTAGCATACAAGGCACAGTGTGCATATGTAGTTACAAGACAGAACTTGGGTATTGGTCTTAGCCTCACGCTTTACTGAGACAGGGCCTCTTGTTCAGCTTCCAGGATTTCCTGTCTCACCGTGCCCCATCCTCGCATACAAGCACTAAGATTGCCCATACACACGGTTGCATCTGGCTGTACGTGGGTGCTTGTGAACACAGGAACTCATGCAGCAGGAGCTTAGTCACTAAGTCTCCTACCTACCCCCTCCCTACACACACTTACTCCCATTCATACAACGCTGAAGAATAAGCTAAAGCAATTCTGTTTGAAGAAGGCTCAAGGCTTCTTGCTGCCTGATCATGGGCATGCACTAGAGCCTTCTGGGTACTGAAAATGTTGACTGTTGATCCAAGAAGGCTGTTAAACAGGACAACACACACATCAAAATGACCAATGTATACTTGTGAATGGATGTCATACCTCAAAAACAGTTCTGAAAAGTGAGCACACACCTTCAAACATTTTAAAGGAAAACAGAAAAATCACACATCATAAAAATAAATCTATAGTTGAGGACATACAAAGTAGCATGGGATGAAAATCTTCATTCATTATCAGTAATAATCTGCAGATGGGCAGGCTGCAGAAGTAATATATGAGCTGGAATTGATGGTGTATATAGTTCCAGAAGCAAGAGGATCAAAAGCTTGAGACCAGCCTGTGGACTATATAGTGAAATATTTTCTCAAAAAACAAATAACAAACAAAAAAAGTCAATGACTACATAAGCATTATAGTTATTTAGATAATGTATGATTTTCTTCTTCCTTCTTAAACTTAAAAGAAAAATCCAGTTATCTACCCTTGGCCCGGCAGCCATCGAGGTGGTGGAAGTGGAACAGAAAACACGTCCTATGTGCAGCTGGTACAGTTGTACAGCACCACCTTGTATTGGAAGCATCACTCACTACTCAAATACCTGAGAAGGGCCAAGAAGGGGGCACCACTGATGAAGGAGCCCAAAGTGGTGAAGACCCACTGAAAGACTTCAACATCCTGCTCAGGATGGCAGGCAGTATGGTGGGTGTGTACACCAGCAAGGCCTTCATTCAGGTGAAAACTCAAGCTAGAGATGATGGACCACTACCTGGGTGAGTTCTCCAGCACCGACAAGTCCATGAAGCACAGCATCAGTGCTACCCACTCCAAGTGTGTCATCCTTTTTGTACAAGCTGGTTTTGTGTCAGCTTGAAACAAGCTAGAGACATCACAGAGGAAGGAGCCTCAGTTGACGAAATGCCTCCATGAGATCCACCTCAGTGATCAATGGGGGAGGGCTCAGCCCATGGTGGGTGGTGCCATTCCTGGGCTGGTGGTCCTGGATTCTATAAGAGACAGCAGGTGAACAAACCATAGTGACATATGACAGAAGGCAGCATCCCTCCATGGCTTCTGTATCAGCTCCTGCTTCCGGGTTCCAGCCCTGTTTGACTGTCTTCAATGATGGATGACAATGTGAAATTGTAAGCTGAACAAACCCTTGCCTTCCCAGTTTGCTTTTGGTCATGGTGTTTCACTGAAGTAACTAGAGAGCCTGACTAAGACAAGCTGGTACTTGTGTCATGGGGTATTGCTATGACAGACCTGACCATGGTTTTGGAAGGATTATGAAAGAGCTTTGGAACTTTGGGCTAGAAGAACCATTGAGTGTCATGATCTCAGTGGGATGTCATTTAGGAGCTTGGGAGATAAAACTGTCGAGAGCAGTGCAGAAGATAGAGACCTAGCTTATGAAGTTTTAGAGGGAAGTGGTGTATACTCGATCAGGAGCAGGTCCTGAAAGTTCCTCAAATGCCTATAGTTTCTACTCCTATTACAGTTACAGTGCCTTCTGCTGCCAAGTGTGTACCTACACCCTCATGGGGGTGTTCCTTATGATCATCTGACTGAGGAAGGGAAGACAAGGGCCTGCTTTACTGATATTTCTATACTCTATGCAGGCAGAAGTACACAGCTGCCACATCCTCACCCCTTTTGGAAACAATCCTGAAACACAATGGCAATGGGAAATTTCATAGTGGACAAAACTTCAGGCAGGCAGTACACAGAGTATTGCAGTTTGCTTGGATGGAGAAATGGCCAGATGTGCAACTTTTCACTGATTCCTGGGCTGTAGCCAATCGATTGGCTGGATGGTCGGGGACTTGGAAAGATAATAATTAGAAAATTGGTGAAAACGACATCTGGGGAGAAGGGTGGATCTATCTCTCCAAATGCACAAAGGATGTGAAGATACTTGTATCCCATGCAAATGCTCATCAAAAAAGTGACATCAATAATCAAGTGGAAAAGATGACCTGTTCTGTGGACAGTCAGCCTCTTTCCACAGCCATCCCTGTCATTGCTCAATGGGCACATGAACAAAGTAGCCATGATGGCAGAGATGAGGGTTGAGCATGGGTTCAACAGCATGTACTTCCATTCCGCAAGGCTGACTTGGCTACAGCTGCTGCCAAATGCCAAATCTGCCAACAGCAGAGACCAACACTGAGACCCAGATATGGCACCATTCCCCAGGGTGATCATCAGCCAGTGACCTGGTGGCAGGTTGACTATATTGGATCACTTCCTCCATAGAAGGAACAAATCTTTATTTTCCTGGAACAGATTATTCTGGTTATGGATTTGCCTTTCCTGCTTCTGCTAAAATCCCCATCTGTAGATACAGCACATGTTATCCATCACACGATATTCCATGCAGTACTGCTTCTAACTAAGAAACTCACTTCACAGCCAAAGAAGTGCAGTAGTGGGCCCACAATCATGGAATCCACTGGTGTTACCATGTTCCGTACTATCCTGAGGCAGCAAGCCTGACAGAAGGATGGCATGGCCTTTTGAAGTTACATATTTTTAATCCAGATCTTGAGGTGGGAAGACACACCTTTAATGTGGGCCACAACTTCTGCTGGTAGTCTGAGTAAGGACATAGATGAGGGAAGCTTTCGCTCTCTGCCTGCTCGCCTCTCCTTGCTAGCACTAACATTGGAGCCGACTTCTGCTACTTCTGCAGGATTCCAGCATGAGATACTCAGCCTTGTGGGGCTGAGCGACTACTGGAGTCTTGGCTTTTCCATTCACAGCCATTGTTGGATTAGCTGGACTTCAGCCTGTAAGTCATTTAAAAAAAATTCCCCCTTTACATACTATATACAGAGATTCATTTCAAGTTCTGTGACTCTAGAGAACCCTGACTAATACACCCTTCAAGTAGCCATGGCCCAACAGACTCATGTTTAGTCTCCAGGAAAAAAAAAAATCCAGTCAAGATGACCCAAAACAAATAACACTGAAGAAAGAAGCTCCCCAGAGTACTAGGCAGCCTCCACCATGTATGTAAGAGAGTAAACTCCATTTGCTCTTCCAGCTGACTGCCAAACTTTAAGGAAATACTCAGAAACAGAAATGTATGGGAACAGCAAAACTGGCACCACCCCCAAGAGTGGCAAAGACAATGTGGGATGGGCTCTGTTGTTGTAAAAGGATACGCATCACTGGTCTGACTGTTCTGTTAACAGCAGGCACAGTTCTAATAGCTGTGAGCAGGCAAGCCACACGCACAGAGAGACGCTTACAGTTTTGTCACTATAGTCAACAGCTGTGCAGTGTACTAATTGTGGTTGTTCTGATATACTGAGACCAACAGTCTTACTGACAGAGCTGAGACCTCGAGAAATCTCAAGTCATCAAATGCAGCCATAGGACAAAGCCTTTTATTTGTTAAGGAAAATTTGAGTCAGGTTTTATGGCACGTGCCTGTAGTCCTAGTTTTGGGGATGTAGAGGCAGGAGTCAGGAGATCAAGGCCAGCACTTGGGTACATATGTGAGGAACCCCACAGTTTGAATGCCAAGCTAACTCAGTAATAATTCATTCCCCTGGAGTCTAATCTGAAAACTAGTCAATAAATTAAATGAATTGAAACTTTGTAAAAGGTTTTATATAATTTATACTTCCAGTATTAGAGATGACGGATAAGCGTATATAGGGGGAACACACACACACACACACACACACACACACACACACCAATCCAATAAGTCATGCAAAACACTGTTAACACTTTAAAATAGTAGAGAAAAAAATATCTAAAGTTTTAAAAACAAAACACCCCCAAAGCTAAAAAGAATTATCTGGCATGTAAAGAAATATACTTAGTACATGGACAGATTATGCACAATAGCTTGGCAGCCGCCCCTCTCTTGATCACACAGATATATGAAGGTTTTGAATCATGATGAATAGCAGCTTATTCTAGGGCACAATGCTTGGAGTTCATGTACTGTCTCTGCATGGGGCTGCTCTTTCTGACACTCCTCTATTCTGTATATACCAACACGAGCATTCCGCATTAAATGTTCCCATCCTCAGCTCTCCCTTGAGTATGTGGGAAGCCATTCCACATGCACTTGCATCCAGACCACACGTCTGGCAGGAACAGCAATGATGATGGAATGGCACTATTGTTTCCCGAGTGTCTTTATATACTGCCATGCACTTCACGAGCAGCCAGTAACTGCAAGCAAAGAGGCTTTCATACACTGCAAGCTCCTGGAGCTGCATCAGCTAGGATGAACGCCAGTGCAGACAAAGGAAACACTGGAAGGTAAATCCTTTCCCCAGATTCAGTGATCTACCCTTTTTCCCGTGAGAAGTGTAAGTGTGAATGTCTATGTGTGTGCGTGTGCATATGTGTGTGTCACATGCATGAATGTGTGGGTGTTGTTCCTGTGTATATGCAGAGGCCAGAACAAGGTGCTGGCTGTCTTCCTTCATCACCCTGTGCCTTCCTGCCCTGAAACAGGGTCTCCCACTGGGTCAGATGCCTGCTGCTTTAGCTAGACCAAATCTCCCTTGTCAACAATGTGGAGATGCATTTTGGAACCCATGCTCTGACAGATACCCTTCAGACTGTCTCCTGGGAATTACCTGTGTTATGTTCTGTCATGGCATCTGTCATGCTATGACACTGCCCATTTCTGATGTACTTCTTCCACTATTACATGAGCTCCTTACATAAATTGTTATATCATCATGGGCATGCCTGGCATTGAGCACGTGCTCAGATATGTTCTGAATCAATGAACAAACGATGAAATTTAGACTTCAGGTCAGACACACTTTAAAATGTTTCTAAAATTCCTGCCTTAAATGGGGTCCACTGAGAAGACTGGCACCTTTTAGGATGATTGCAAGTTTGAAGTTTTGTGAAGAATGTGTTCAGAGATGCTCGGTGGGTAAATCGCACTCGCCAACAAGCCTGGTGCCTTGAGGCCTATGCCTAGAACCCACTCTAACAGGCTGTCCCCTGACCTCCACACATGTCCTAACAGGCTGTCCCCTGCCCCCTGACCTCTACACATGTCCAGGAGCATGTGCTCAGGCACAAATAAATAAATAACTGTAAAGAATATATTTTCACATTTGATTAATAAAGTGGATAACTAGCTCATAACATGGCTTAAAATCAGCAATGTGAAAATACTCTCACTGACAATTGGATACTAACCTTAGAAAGCTCTGAACACCCCAGAAACAACTCACAGACTGTGTGAAGTTCAAGAAAAAAAACCATTATGTTTACTTCTTACACACCAAGAAAACCTTGACTAATTCCAGGTTACATCCTGTTTTATATGTACTTTATACTCATTATAACTAGTAAGATCTTAATGTACACTATCAAACCTTATATAAAAAAAAAGCCAAGCAATGACAAAAATGTATTCATATACTTTTATGCAAAAATGCTTAAAATTTGTACATTTATCTTTGTTTTTTCAAAATAAAGTCCTTCAATAAAAAAAACTGAGTTCAGACAAATACTAATAAATCCAATTGAAAGTGAAGAAAATAAAAAAGAAAATACTCAATATGGTCAGAATAACTTGTATTTTTCTGCTCAAAACTGGTGGGATATTTTAGACAAGTGCCTTTACAAAGGAATTTTATGTATAAAAGCACTGTCCTTGGGAGGGTCAACTGAAACAGTCTACAGCCACTCCAAGAACGTGGTGTCCTCAAGTACAAACATACAATTTAAAAGTATTTTTATTCATAAATTACATATTTTGTATCATTTTATTGGATACAGCTGTTATATCCTAAATGATCACTGTATAATCAACTTACTTTCTTCTTGTAGCAAACATAACCAAGATGAAATAAGATTATATTATTCAGAACTTGAAGGTCAGCTTAGGCTGCGTGCCAGTCTGAACTATCGGCATGTGTCTTTGTTACCCGGAAGCAGTTCTTCTAAGACCTGGGCGTGTGGGACACCATAGTACTGACTTTACCTAGAGACTGAAAATTCTGTCTTCTACCCCCTGGCTCACAGGCTCTGCCCTCGACCATGTGTCTCTGCAAACAAGGACCAGAGCTGGCTTTAGCACTTACCGACCAGTACCTGACCGCTCTTCATAGCAGAGCCTCCTGGCAACAGGCCATGCACCACGAGCCTCTCTCCGTCTGGCTGCTTCCCACCTCTTCTCCAGCTCCACTTGGTCTGATGGACGATCCCCACCAGTACTTCCAGGAGTCTGACCTGCTCCCTGGCTTTGATGGCCGTTAGTTTTTTGGGATTGATATAGACAGTCACATCCTTGTACCGCTGCTGAACAGTGACTCCGGTCTTCTGGGTGGACTGATGCTTCAGAATGGACACAGGCCCACTGTTACTGGTGTTCTTTTTGCGGTGACGCTTAGGCAAAAGGCTTTTGCTTTTCAAGATCTTGGTGAAGCGCCTGAGCTTGGGCTCATACTTCTTTCTTTCTCTGGAGTCGTCCTCTTCGATGATGACCTCCTTCTCACTGAACCTGACGTGGTTCCCGTGGTTCACGGTTGGGGTCTCCGGAAGGAGGCTCTCCTCCTCATCCTCACTCAGCTCCAGGTAGAACAGTTCTCCGTTCCTCTGCACACTGCCCAGCCACTCCGGCTCCAGATCACTGTGGAGAGAGGGCCACCTGAATGGTCGTGTACTGAAAGAAAGACAGCTTCACCTTTCTGTGTAGGAGGGGCAGCAGCCTTGACAGCTGACAGTGAAGTGGGGGTATAGAGTTTTAAAGAATGGGGAGAGGGGCAAACAGGCAGAGTGATACCAAAGAAACCAATGAAGGGGTAGTCTTTTTTTTAAAAAAATAATGTATGGAGCTGTATTTAAAAAAGAAAAAACAAAAAAAAACAAAAACAAAAAAAAAAAAAACCCTAATTCAGGCTCATACTTGGGAAACTAAGGCAGGAGGACTACCATGAATTCAAGACCAGCCTGAGCTACACAGTGAATTCCAGGGTACAGAGTGATAATTAACCCCTTCCTAACCCCCCATTAGTGACCCCAACAAAGCCTCACTGATTCACCAGATTATACGCTGCTACTCAGTCTACCATGGGTTCACCTTCTGGGGTAAGTAGAGATATAAGTGTGTGTCTTCCTAGAAAAATGCCTCATATGGCAACATGGTAGCACATGTCTGGCTCAAAGGGTGAGCTCTAGTTTCAGTGGAAGACTCTGACTCACAAAATAAGATACCGTGCAATAAAGACCAATAGCCTTCCTTGGGCATACTCACATTCACAAGCATGCACATCCCCCACCCCTCTTACCACAAAGCCATCCCATGTGCAGTTATAGCTTACTTTGGATATCTCAGAATTCCCATTAGACATTGAAAATGTGCTGGCATGCACGGTAGCGTTGTGTGGAAAACATCCTATTTGCATGGTGAGTACTCAGGCTACAAGGAGGCTAAGTGTCACCCACTTTGTCCAGATAACAATTTTCAGAAAAGCAGCAGTCATCTTTCCATAAACTGCAACTATGGCTAAACCAAACTAGCTATAATCATAGTTCATAATGGGCCTAGCTGTAACCCATAATTTCTGCACAACTCCTCATTAGCAGTAATAGTAAGAAAAGTAAAGCCAACACGTTACATAACTCATCCTGTGGCTATAAAAGAGGACAGATGGGAAGCTGGCTATTAAAAACCCAAATTATTTCCATTAAAACGATTGAAACAGCATAAAAGAGCGCTAACATCCACACTGCAATGGCTGACCATACTCCTGTTGGAGTTACTACAGTCTGCCTTCTGAGCTGCCGTTCTACAAAGTGACACTTGTCTCCTTGTAAAGCCACCATGTGGGGAGAGCCTTAAGATGACCACTCCGGAGAGAAAGGGTGTAATCCAGTGGTTCTCAACTTTCCTGATACCTGGACCTTTTAATGCAGTTCCTCGTGTTTTAATGTTTTAATACAGTTGAACCCCTGCCTCAACCATAAAATTATTTTCATTGTTACTTCATAACTATAATTTTGCTACTGTTATGAATTATAATGTAAACATCTGTGTTTTCAATGGTCTTTTAGGTGACCCCTATAAAAGGGTCATGAGCCGAAGGTTGAGAGAGGCCATATGATTTGTTTTCTATTGGATGTATTTACATTTTAAATGATAATCCGTAAAGATAATCGATTAAAGAGAAAAGTTTTCTCTGCTTTCTTAAGTGTTTATTAGCATCTCTGGTTCTTTAATTTAAGTTTTTGTCATTAAATTTTTTAATACAATAAAAATGAGTCACCAAAATACAATATCCTATTACTGCACTGGTCTATATAGCAGGTTATTAACACAAAAATTTCAAGTGTATGAGTCATTAAAAAAAAAGGCACAGGTGTCTCAGAACACCACAACTAACACTTCACTGGTCTAGCTGTTTTCCCAAATGTGGCATCCTTTTAGATGCTCAGTATCATTGACCACAGGTCACCAGCCACATACACTGGCCACTTCAACCTCACCTTCTATCTTCAAACAAGTCAG
Source organism: Micromys minutus (assembly GCF_963924665.1). Classification (NCBI taxonomy): domain Eukaryota; kingdom Metazoa; phylum Chordata; class Mammalia; order Rodentia; family Muridae; genus Micromys; species Micromys minutus. The sequence continues at coordinate 39,054,533 of NC_137984.1, read as the reverse complement.
TGCTCAACCACTCCGCAGCTCTGTTCTTAAGATTCCAAATAACTATGTGCCTACTATAAGCCTTTAGGTGACAAAAGATCAATAGTACTTACTGGTACACTGTAGGCAGTATGATCTCACTGGTACACTGTGGACAGTATGATCTCACTGGTATACTGTGGACAGTATGATCTCACTGGTACACTGAGGACAGTATGATCTCACTGGTACACTGTGGACAGTATGATCTCACTGGTACACTAAGGACACTATGATCTCACTGGTACACTGTGGACAGTATGATCTCACTGGTACACTGAGGACATTATGATCTCACTGGTACACTGTGGACAGTATGATCTCACTGGTACACTGTGGACAGTATGATCTCACTGGTACACTGTGGACAGTATGATCTCACTGGTACACTGAGGACATTATGATCTCACTGGTACACTGTGGACAGTATGATCTCACTGGTACACTGTGGACAGTATGATCTCACTGGTACACTGTGGACAGTATGATCTCACTGGTACACTGTGGACAGTATGATCTCACTGGTACACTGTGGACAGTATGATCTCACTGGTACACTGAGGACAGTATGATCTCACTGGTACACTGTGGACAGTATGATCTCACTGGTACACTGAGGACATTATGATCTCACTGGTACACTGTGGACATTATGATCTCACTGGTACACTGTGGACAGTATGATCTCACTGGTACACTGTGAACAGTATGATCTCACTGGTACACTGTGGACAGTATGATCTCACTGGTACACTGTGGACAGTATGATCTCACTGGTACACTGTGGACAGTATGATCTCACTGGTACACTGTGGACAGTATGATCTCACTGGTACACTGTGGACAGTATGATCTCACTGGTACACTGAGGACATTATGATCTCACTGGTACACTGTGGACAGTATGATCTCACTGGTACACTGTGGACAGTATGATCTCACTGGTACACTGAGGACACTATGATCTCACTGGTACACTGTGGACAGTATGATCTCACTGGTACACTGTGGACAGTATGATCTCACTGGTACACTGAGGACAGTATGATCTCACTGGTACACTGAGGACATTATGATCTCACTGGTACACTGAGGACAGTATGATCTCACTGGTACACTGAGGACATTATGATCTCACTGGTACACTGAGGACAGTTGATCTCACTGGTACACTGAGGACAGTATGATCTCACTGGTACACTGAGGACATTATGATCTCACTGGTACACTGAGGACAGTTGATCTCACTGGTACACTGAGGACAGTATGATCAGGTTTCACTGTGGTTTGCCAATGAAGTGTGCCCAAAACACTGATGTGCTAATGCTTGTTGCCAGGTAGTGGACTAGAGACAGGAGAGACCATGAGGGTACCATCCACTGACAGACTCAGATGGCAGGGCTTGAGAAGGAAGGGGCCGCTAGGAGCATGCTCTCAAACTATGTTCTGTCCCCTCCCTTCTTCCTCTGCCATCATGCACTGTTTTCCCCACAAACAGAGCCAAGAAACAATGTCTTTGAAATCAGGAGCCAAAATATACCCTTCCTCGGGTAACTAACTTGTCACAGTGCTGAAAAAAAAGCAACTGATCCTTAGTAACGGAGACTCATATCAACTTCAACAATGTATGGCTTGTCTGTTTTAACATTTTATCCTTGCAGTTTGCCATATCTTCCTATTAGATTCAAGAGCACTTTTTCATTTGTTAAATATAAGGCTGGTTTATCTTAATCGTTAAAATTTGAGTATGAATTTACCTTTTGGTTATGTTGTAAAGATCCGTGAGTGCAGAATGTAGCAAATACACTGTGGTAAGTGAAAACATCTGCTGTGACATCCAGATGGCTCAGCAGATTAAAGTGCTATGAGTTCGATTCCTGGCACCCACATGGTAGAAGGAGAGAAGAGATGCTACAAAGTTGTTTTTTGTTCTCCATGTATACTACATGGCACATATATAATTGTACACACATACTTGCAGATGCACACAATAATGATAAAACAAAATCAAAGTTAAAAAATAAATGCCTTTGCTTTGTGAGAAAGAACCCAGGATGCAGCATATGGTAGGCAAAAGACAGAGGCAGAGAGGATAGATGGTAGGAGAGGGTTATGGAGTGAAAGAAAAGGAGGACTTAGCAATTGGTGTTCATAACCGGGTACAGGGCAGACATCGCCTTAACCCAGAGATGGATGCTAGGAGGCCAGGCATGGGCTGAGAAACTGTCACAAACCACAGGAGATTAAGACAAACTGATGACTGGTGGCAACACGATATGCCGGGTGGAATCCTGGAACCAAAACAGAACAGTAATAAAAGAGTGGTACCCTCCAAACCGGCTCTGGAGTCAGCTCAGACCAACGTTAACTTCTTCCTGACGAGCGAGTAACAGCTGTGTAGGATGCTAATGTCAGAGAGAGCAGGTTTCACAGCAGCACAGGAGCACCTTTGCAACTTCCTGTGAGTCAAACTAACTAAAAATAAGTAAATAAATAAATAAAAACCTGTAGAAGAGGAAGTAAGTCTAGCTTTTTTAATTCACATTTTTGTAGCACATGGATACCAAGAGTCAGCAGTAATGCACTTTTAACACCTCTGAGACTCGATGGTACAAGCCAGGACGTTCTCACAGCGTAAAGTTTTCCATGAAAGTCACCATTGTTTATTTTACTTTTAAAATATCAGAAACAACCTTAGGTTGACAAGCTGCTTACAGGTCTGACGGTGCTTTGATTGGTTCCCAAGACCCTCCCGATAATGTGTGCAGGAGCAGCATCCTGCCCAAAGATTTGCCAGTGTGAAATCAGCACATTTACTTACAGCTCACCATAGTATGTCAAAGGGCTTACGACAATGTTAGTAGCTCTCAACTTTTTTTGTTTTTAATTACAAAATCTTTAGGTTTATAGGAAACCTTTTATTTCCCCTTTCTGAAAAGTTATGACTCTCTTAGAATTATTTTTTTGTTTCCTTTGAAACTGCATGGCAGTTTCCTTAACCACTGTGAGAAGAGGCACGCAGTATAGAGATTACCTTCACATTTCCTCACGTAAGGGAAACAGATATTTGTACTATCCCAAATAACATCTTCCTCCTCTTGAAAAAAGTACAATGCATTTTACCAAAGTGATCACCGCATAGTTATATGACACTAACAGGTATAACAGCAGGACAATTTTAGAGACAGAAAAAAACTACACAGAGTAGAAAACAAAACAGTGAGGGGGTGCTATGGGGTGATGGTTAATGGGTAATGGCTAATCTCAGTTGTCAGCTTGATTCGGGTTAGTCCTAGACTCGGCCTGTTGCTGTGTTTAAACACCCTGATAAAAAGCAACTTAAGGGAGAAAGGTCACAGTTCCAGAGGGACAGACTGGGATGACATGGCAACAGGAAGGAAGGAGTGGAGGCAGGAGCGGGGAGCTGATGGATCATACTTCATTTGCACACAGGAAGCAGACAGAGAACAGCAAACAGGGTCAAGCCATAAAGCCTCGGAACCCCACCTCCTGTGACGTACTTCCTCCATCTCTTAAAGGTTCTATAACCACCACAGATAGCATCACCAGCAGGGGGAGGGGGGACCAAATATTTAAAGACATTAACCTGTAGGGGCATTTCATAGTCAAAACACAGTAGGAGCTAGAGTCACCTAGGGTACAAGCCTTTGTCATGGCTGTGAAGGCCTATCTATTGGACTAGCCTCTGGGAATGCCTCTGATTATTTATATTAGATCAGCCTCTGGACATGTCTATGAGTGATTGTCTGCATTAGGTTAATTGATGTAAAAAGACCGACTGTAAATGTGAAGCTGGGGTCCAAGAGCTGGGGTCTTGGACTGAACAAAGAGGAGGAAGTTAGCTGAACAGTCGCTCGTCTCTGATCCTTGGCCCTGTGTTCAATGAGACCAGCTGCCCCAAGTGCATGCTACCGTGACTTTCTGCTCATGGTGGACTGCACTCTTAAACTATAAACCAAACATACCCTTCCTTCTTTAAGTTGTCAGGTATATGGTGCAGTAGTGAGACAAGGAACTACTATATCATGAAGTTAGTATGAAGACCATTTGGCACATGTTCAGTGGGTGCCAGTCTGCCTAACCTTTTTTGCCTTCTTGGTCTTCTGTCTCCTGATACCATCTGGGTTTCACTTCTGACAGTCTTCCATAGGAAAACCATTATCCTAGATGCTGTAGCAGCTTAAATGTGCCAACCTCGGGTGGGTTGATGCTCTACGAGACTCAAGTCACCATGGAAACAACAGAAAGCATATCAGAGAAGACAAAGGAAGCAGCTGAACTCAGGACTAGTACTCATGGCATACAGTCTAAGTTCTGTACTAGGAGAACTGGTAGAGGTATGCTCCTAAGGATCCCATTCTCACGTCTCACCCTGCAGCCAACAGGGCACACCTATATATTGCTAAATTAGATTATAACCCAATATGGGCAGAATAAAAATCATAGATCAGCCACATATTATGCCATGTTAAGGCTTTATTGTACTCCTATTTTACTCATCTTAAAATGAAATTTTGCTATGTGGCCCAACCTAGGTTTAGAATTGCAATTCTCCTGCCTCAGCTTCCAGAGTTGTCAGCATTACAGGCAATGGGACACTGAGCTCAGCTTTACTGCACTTTTGAAGATGCCAGCTGGGACAGAAAGTTAATCAAATAGCTGAAACATGAACACACTACACATGCACACACACAAAACAACAACAACAATACAACTACTAGAGGGTAAAAGGCAGACAGTCTCAGAAGAAGAAATGAGGATGTAGGAAAAGGTAGCATTTGAGACTCTTCAGTGATTGTGACAAGTAGAGAGAGAAAAACAGTTTCAAACTCAAGGAACAAAGTGTATGAAGATGCAGGTATGAAGGAGTGTGTAAACATTTCAGTGTAGTAGGAACACAAGTAGTTTAGAAAATGAAGCTGGGTACTGTCTGGTTTTGTGTCAAGTTGACATGGGCTGGAGTTACCAGAGAAAGGAGCCTCCCTGAGGAAATGCCTCCATGAGATCCAGCTGTAAGGCATTTTCTCAACTAGTGATCAAGGGGGGAGGGCTCAGCCCATTTTGGGTGGTGCCATCCCTGAGGTAGTAGACATGGGTTATATAAGAAAGCAAGCTGAGCAAGCCAGGGGAAGCAAGCCAGTAAATAACATCTCTCCGTGGCCTCTGCATCAGCTCCTGCTTCCTGACCTGCCTGTGTTCCAGTCCTGACTTCTTCTGGTGCTGAATATGGAAGTGTAAGCTGAATAAACCCTTTCCTCCCCACCTTGCTTCTTGGTTATGATGTTTGTGCCGGAATAGAAACCCTGACTAAGACAAATTGGTACCAGCATAGTGGGGTATTCCTGTGACAAGCAAGATCATGTTTTGGGGAGGACTGTGGAAGGACTTTGGAACTAGAAGAGCCATTGGGATATTAAGAGCTCTGTAGGTGCTTGAAAGATAATGTTGAGAACAATGCAGAACACGGAGGCCTGGCTTGTGAAATTTCAGAGGGAAGATTAAAGACTCTTATCAGGGCTGTTGCTGTTTTGATTGTGAAGATTCTGTGGTTTTGGTTAGCTGGAGCTGAAAAATCAGCTGTGGTCAACAAGATACCAGAACTACTAAAGCAAAACTTTTGCATTACTGGGATTATTGATGCTAGTCAGCTGGAGCTAAGAAATTAGTGGTGATTAAAAAGAGACCAGCATCATTGAGGTGAAATCTTCTGGGAACCGTTTTCTGAGAGCACAAAGAAGCTGTGTTTCAAATGCTGTGTTGTATAGCCAAGGTTGTACCTTGTACTGTGGCTGGACTTGGTAATGTGTGGTACTGGTTTTGAAGGAATGAAGGGGTCATGGAGAGCAGCTGAGGAGGCTTGGCACTGTGAAAGGCCACTGAAGGCCATTGGTGAAGGTGCAGCCTCAGTTGCAGTTAATGCCCCAGGACTGAAGGAGTCATGCAAAGGAGTTGAGGCTTGGCACCATGAAGAGAGCCTATGAGAGGCTATTGGTGAAGCCTAGTTGCAGTGGAAGACAGCAGTGTTTTGGAAATGCCAGTGCCATATGATGACCACCAAGAACAGCAGCGGCAGTGGAGAACAGACAGCTGGAGCCTAGAAGACTAGGTGTGTGCTACAGTGGGCAGAGCTGGAGAAGTGACCCAAGCCCTTGAGGAGCCCAGAAGTTCATGAGTGGATCCCAGACACTGGATGATTATAGAATTTGCTTTTGCTTTTGATTGTGACGATGGCCTGATAATTTTCCCTCTTGAAGGAAGAAAGTATTTTAGTAGAGCCCACAGTTAAGAGACTTTGAATTAAAAAATAAAAACTTTAAATTTTAAAAGAGATTGGCTATTCTAAAGGGATTGAAATTTTAATATGTAAGATTTTGTAAAGACTGTGAGACTCTTAAGGTTATTTAGATCTTGGGGATGAATAGTGTTGAGGCTTAATAGTGATGTGTTTGTGTGTCAAGTTGATAAGGGGTCAATTGTACTGGCTGGTTTTATATCAACTTGACACAAGCTGGAGTTATCACAGAGAAAGGAGCCTCAGTTGAGGAAATGCCTCCATGAGATCCAGCTGTAAGGCATTTTCTCAACTAGTGATCAAGTGGGGAGGACCCAGCCCATTGTGGGAGGTGCCATCCCTGGGCTGGTAGAAAGCAGGCTGAGCAAGCCAGTAAGTAACATTACTCCATGGCCTCTGCATCAGCTCCTGCTTCCTGACCTGCTTGAGTTTTAGCCCTGACTTCCTCTGGTGATGAAGAGCAGTGTGGAATCATAAGATGAATAAACCCTTTCCTCCCCACCTTGCCTCTTGGTTATGATGTTTGTGCAGGAATAGAAACCCTGACTAAGACAGTGACTCTTGGCCTCTAGAAAGGTGCCACACACTTGGCCTCATCGACTTTCCTTGGTCATTAAGGGAGATTCCATAAGCCTTTTTTTTATCCTTGACTCTGAAGCCAGAAAGAACCATGTGGCGCAAGTGGCCAAGTCTGCTGCTTGCTGGGACTGGGACATGGTTTCCTTGTTCCATTACATCTTTACCAGCTTTCTGTTTTTGATGGTTTCCTTCACCACTTAAGTCTGCCAATCCTGGAGCTTGCCCTGTAAACCAGGCTGGCCTTGAACTCAGAAATCTGTATGCTTCTGTCTCCTGAAGTGCTGCGATTAAAGGTGTGTACACCATCCCTGGACCTAAGCTTTTTTTGAATTCCCTTTCACAAGTTGGAAACTTAGCTGGGTTGAGTCTTCTCCTGAGTTCACCATCCCTTCATTCCATTTTACATCTGGCTTTTCTTTAATCTGTTTGTCTTCTTGAACACAGGATTTAGCTCCATTCTTCCTGGTGTTCCTTTCTCTTAAATTGTACATTCTGTAGCTTTCCTTGCTTGGCTTACACCTTTTCGTTATATATCTTCATAAGTATGGCAACTAATAACTACAAGACAGTCAGTACTAGGCTGTTTTGAAATCTCTTCTGCAAATGCAATTAATCCAAAACTCTTCAATTCATCCTTGGGTATATTTTTTGAACAAGAGCAAAAAATAATCACACTCTTCATCAAAACATTACAGGAATGATCTCCAGGCAACAGACTAAAATCCTTCTCCTCAGAAACCTCTTGAGCTGGGGCCCCCACAGTTCAAAGTGCCCTCAGCACCACTGTCTTCCACATCCCACTTAAACCATTCCACTGCTTTCCTAATCCAGAGTCCCCAAATTATATCCCTCCACACAAAAGCATGGTCCTTTACAGCAGGCCTATCACAGCAATACCCTGCCCCTGGTATCAACCTTTGTCTTAAGTTTATGTTTTATTGCTGCGAAGAGACACCATGACCATGGCAATTCTTACAAAGAAAAACATTTAATTGGGGCTGGTTTATAGTTTCAGAGGTTCAGTCCATTATCAATCATAGTGGGAAGCATGGCAGCATGAAGGCAGAAATGGTGCTGGAGAAAGAACTGAGAATTCTATATCTGGATCTGTAAGCAGCAGAAAGAAACTGTACCACATTGGGTGTAGCTTGAGCATAGGAGAACTCAAAGCCTACCTCACAGGGACACACTTCCTCCAACAAAGCCACACTTTCTAACAGTGCCACTCTCTATGGGCCAACCACTCAAACACACTAGTCTCTGTGGGCCATTCCTATTCAAACCACCACAGAACCCCAGTACAATAAGAAATGAACAGGAGAATTACTGGGGTTTGTTGACTGCCAGCCTACCTCCAAATTCAGCAAGAGACCCTTTCTGATAGGTTGAAGACACCCAGTGTCCACCACTGATCTCGAAGAGTACATAGGCACACACACATAATAAACCTGAGCTAAGCCAGGAAAGAACTTTCAAAGTTATTCTAAGGAACTGAAGGATGGGGAGCTACAGAGCTTTTAAGTAGAGTGGAAAACATGGTTATAACTGTCTTTTAAAGATTTGTTTTAAATAATCTCATTAATTCTTTGATAATTCAACATATTTGCATTTTTACCATATTCACCCAAACTTCTGCTAGTGATTTCCAGACCCACTGTCATCTGCATCCTCGCAACTTTGTCTTATTATTATTTAAAGAAATTGTCAAGACCAGCAGTGTTACTACATTCCTGGATATGGGGCCATACATTGGAGCCTAGTACACTTATTAGGGACCACACTCTTTCCCAGAAACCATCAACCATCCATAGTACCTCAGTTAGGGGTAGGAATTCACGAACCTCTTCCCCTCCAGGCTGGGATGTTGGCTTGCTTGATCTTACGGATCTTAGCAACAAATCTTAAATCTGCGTGCTTGATTTGGAGTGACTGCAGAATCCAGAAAACTAGAAAGGGATCAGTAATGGAGAGGAGAATTGTGTGTGTGTGTGTGTGTGACACATGTTTATAAGCCTCTTGGCACAGATGCTAGAAACCAAACTCTGGTCTTCCCCAGAACAGTATATACCATGCTCTTAATCACTGAACCATTCCTTCAGTCTTTGTTGTTGCTGCTGTTGTTGTTTTTGGTTTTCAAGATAAGGTCTCCCTGTGCAGCCCTGCTGTTCTAGAGCTCACTTTGTAGAGTTCCACAACAAACTGGCCTCACACTCACAGAGATCCTCCTATCTCTGCTTTCTAAGTTTGGGGATCAAAGGTGTGCACCACTATACCCACTCATCTCTCCAATGTTTAGAACCGTGTTTGAGAAGTTAAGTACTTGCAGCGGGATAGGGGGAATGACTGGAAATAAAGGCAGAGCATCCAGATCTGTTAGAGGTGACGCCCACAGAGTGTGTGAGAGAGGAGAGGCAAGCCCCCTGCAGTAAGGCAGTGTGGAGAGGAGAGAGGAGTGAAGGCTGGGGTACAGTCCAGGGTATGCGTACAACAATCAAGTCTAAAGATGTAAACCAAGGTGGCGGTGAGAGGACGGAGGAAAGGCAAAGGAGAGAATTCTCTTTAACACACGGAACCACGCGTGGACTGAGGGGGCAGCGGGGAGTTACCCGTCTCATCACTGACCCTATAAAAAAACTAAGTAAAAGCAAAGCCAGGGTTCAGAACAGGAGAAGCGGAACTACTACCTAGAACAGAGTATAAAAACAATATGGCACCGTGAATATGATCCCATGAGTCACTCCTGTCCATGTCAAAACCCAAGGAAAAGGTTATCTGGACAAACAGTGGAATTCTGCTCAGAAACTGGGACAGAGAGAGGTGAACTACTATAGTAAAAATAATAAAAAGGAGACTAAGCATTGCAGTTTTTCAAAACTCTGGAAAATACAAAGCCACTTGCAGTGGCAGAAAGCGAGTGGCCATGGGGAGAGGGAACACGGGGTCAGACGTGGAGAAACGTCTGGGCGAGCATAATACGCTGTGCTGATGGATGAACGTGTGGGTTTTCACGTATGCCTCAGTAAAGTGACTGAGAACCACAGGCAAAATGTCAAGGGACGATCTGCTTTCTTCTCTACCCAATCTTATTTTAGATAGAAGTTTCTCAGTTAGAAACGATTTTATAGTCATTCCTCTTTTTGCCGCTTAGCCCTAGTTATAAAATGAACAATGACTAAAAAACAAAACAAACCTTAAAAAAAAAAACACTTGGAAAAATTTAAAATCAGTGTCATAAAATTGACAGCTCTGGCCAACATGAACTAATCAATGATGCCTCAATGAACTGGTAACTGCACACCGATACAAAGAAGCCTGGCTTCACTGCTAAGGAGATGCCTGGTTTACTATCTTAGTTCTGAAGCAACCAGTGGATTCCTTAACCCAATTCTCTCACTAGTTTTGTCTCTGAAGCTTCCCTGAGGTCATGCCCATGGGCCAGGTTCATATATAATGGTAACTTCTATCTAAAACCTCCCTCTACTGTAAAACCTAAACTAAATCTACTGAAAACACAACCTGGGGCCAGAGAAATGCCTTAGCAAGTAAGGGCACTTCCTGTGTGACACTCTGAACCCACACAGTAGGAAGGAGAGAATCAACTCTTCTAAGTTGTCTTCTGACCTCCATAATTATATCATAGTAACTGTGAGCAAGCATGCACACGCACACGCACGCGCGCACACACATGTGCACACACACAGGCACACATTAAATATTTTTAAAACACTACCAGAATGTTATCCTAAGGCAATTTCATCTAGAAAATTTAATAAACTTACTAACATGATTATATGCAGGTCAAACTGCAGTTTGATTACAAACATGCATGAAAGAATGACTTGAAAAAGAAGAGCCAGTCAGTAACAGGAACCTTGAAAGTCCAGGATATGGAATATGCCTTTCTCTCTACGCTTCATGGAGACCACAGGGTAACAGGCAATTTGAATCTCTGATTTGAAAGGTTCAGATTCATAGTCCTGAGCCTTTCAACTCTGTGGTTCTTCCCAAAGCAGAATGACCCACCTCTGTAGCTCATGGTAATAAATACCTAATATAACAAAATAGTTAAACAAAACCTTCCCAAGGCAGGTCAGCAATTTCCCTTCCATGTCACACATACCAATAAGGGACAGACAAAAAAAAATCTGAAATTTGGTAGGAAACAACCCACCAAACACTTTGCAACAGGGGTGTACCGTCAGCACAAGGACCCTGGGATATTTGGAGTGGTTGGTAAATGAGACATACAGACATGGACACATGTTTTCTAGACCATGAAATACAGGTTTTCCTACAAGAAAATCCCACTGGATGCTGGATGCCCTGTCAGGAGTTAGGTCTGTGTTTCTATAACAGTACAAGTTATTTGTAGGATAAAAGTGTGTGACTAAGATGTAGAGAAATCAAACATTAGAGCCTCAGGCTAATGCTTCCATAGCACAATAAGGTTCTGTAATGTCCTGGTTAGTATTAACTGCCAACTTGATACAACCTAGAATTATCTAGGAAGAGAATCTCAATTGAGGAAGTGCCCTAAATCAGATGGATCTGTGGGCCATGTAAGGGACTGTCTTGATTAAAAATTGATCCCAAGCCACTGTGGTTCTGAAACTACATAAGAAAGCTAGCTGGGCTTAAGCTTGCCTGCCTGCCCGCCCACCTACCCACCCACCAACATTGCCCTCCATGCTTCCTGCCTTGTAGCTTTGGCTGAGAAGTAAGATCTTTGATTGTAAGTACTGCTATGTAGGATGACAAAGCAGGCCTCTCTCAAGGTCCTGCCTTGAAGTCCTCCAGTCTAGTAACAGACCCTGACCTGGGAATATATGTCAAGAAAACCCCTTCCCCTCTAAATTGTCTTTGGTCATAATTTCTTATCACAATAACAGACATGAATCTAGAACAAACAACAAAAGTGTAAATCATTGTTTAAGATAACCACAGCAGCTTACAAAAAGTTGATGTTCTTACATCTGTTCAGAGTTTTAAGAACACAATCTATGTGTAGTGAGCTTCTAGAATGGATTTAAGCAGTGTTTCCCCTTACTTTTAGTGACAACTGAAAAAAGAGAATGTGTTACACATACTGTTGGTTGAAGATGGTCACAATTATTTCTAACTGCACATAAAATGTCCTGCAAAATTATGGATGGTCTTTGTGTACACAGTGATCTGAACCTTTTCGCTGCTGTTCACTGTAAATTATCAGTGGCTTTTCCAAGAAGTCCTTAATCTACAGCAACAGGAATAGATTCCTTAAGAATTAAAATACTGTGACTCGAAATAATCCATTCATGGTATTACCAAGGATTCTGGCTTGAAATGGAAACCCTAGGGTTGAATAGAAAAATACAGCATGAATATCCTGAAGCCAGAGAGGATGTCTTGATAGTGAGGCTCCTCTCTGCTATCATTTCCACAAGAGAAAAAAACATTTCCCCAATATAAAACACTTGCTTTATAAAGTGTGTGAGGTGTCTCTCTCTAGTAAATCTTCAGGAGTCTGAGGGTACAGAGGGGCTTCATAGGTTTGGTGCATTTGCTGCTATTGAAGAATGGAGTTCAATTCCAAGCACCAACATGGTTGCTCACAACCGGGAAAACTCTAGTTCCAGGGATCCAATGCCCTCTGCTGGCCTCTGTGGGCGCCTGCACTCATGTGCAGATACCCACACAAAAATACACAGGCACATATAATAAAAAAAAGAATAAAAATAAATGTTAAAGAATGTTCTGGAGTCTAAAACACAAGTGAGGGTAAGGTTCGGAAGCACAGATCCTTCACAGACACAGAGCCCACCAGAAGGTAGGGAACCTCCTTATCCAAAAACTCAAGCAGACCAGAGTCCAGCTCCCTGGTGTGTGAGCCTTACCTGTCGCTGCTGGCTGAGGAGCAGGAGCCCAAGCTGCTGGCCCCGGCGTCGGAGTCGCCTTCCTCCTCTTCTTCTTCCTGTGAGGACAGGTCTTCAGGGAACTCGGGCGGGCGCCCACGCGAGTCTGCCCTCGCGGGATCCGCCATCCTCTCGGTTGCGAGAGGTCCGGGGTTGGGGTCGGTTCTCAGACTCCAGAGCCCGCAATCCGCGCCTCCAGCAGCACCGCCATTTTGACTGACCTGGCCACGTGACCCCGATACCCAGCTGCGATTGGCTGGGGCGCCGGTTGCCCGGGAGACGGGGAAGCTTCGCAGTACAGGCGCGAGCAGTTTTGGGAGCCAGAGTGCTCTTCTCACCGGTTGTGCAAACTTGGTTGTTTGGCATTTATTTCCCCATGCTCCTCTACGCGGAGGGCCAGGCAGAAATTCTTTTTCACCTTTTCTTTTTTTTCTTTTCCTATTGACAGCTTGTTACAATTATGTTTTAAAATTGTGATCCAAAAGGGTAGGTTTTATTTGGCTAGTTTTGTGGGTTTTCTTTGTTTTGTCTTGACAAACAGTGCCTTAGAGGCAAAAAAGACCCTCTGCATTCATGCACTTCTAGGTGCTAATGCAAATACCTCAATTCTTTTTTTAAAAAATTATTTGTGACTTATGAATAGCTACATTAATTATGTTTAAGGTACGTAATAGCTACCATTGAGTCGTCCATAATTAATGTCATATGCCATCCTAAATATTTGCATACAACGAAGTAAATGGTTTTCCATATTTAAGTTAAAAACTAGAGTTTAGTGAATTAAGAATGGGTACAGACCTATATAAATGAACTTTAAGCATTACAACACACTACATTTTCTCCTCAGGGTCCTCTAGGTTCCCTTATCTGTGGCTTTATTTTCCAAGATCGGCCAATGTGTGAAAGTATTAGGTGATAAGTTCCAGAATGGAACAACACATTCTAGATTGCTCATTACTCTGGGTTATGTGGGGAAACCTCACGCGGTCTTGCTCCATCCCACTGGGTAGTAAACCCTTTTTTTGTCTGGTGTATGCACATTGTATATGCAGCATACCTGTTAGTCACAGTAGCTGACTGGTTAGAAGACAAGGCACCAAAGCATCAGTACCACACTGACTGTACTTAAGTAAGATGATCAACAATTGGTTACAATGCTTAAATTATTCACCTAATATCACTCTGTGTCTAGGGTGAAAAAATCACCAAAGAGGATGCCTGTGACCTCAAAAGGTATGTCTTCCCACAATTAAGCAAGCAGAGGACATCAAGAGCGTCCATCTAATTCAGTGAACATCAGCAGTGTCTATGAAATCCAGTGGGCATCCAATCTCAGTAGTTTTGAAACTCAGACCCCACATGTTGAGGATCACTCCCCAAGACTGTTACCCCTTGACTGCCCTGCACTTTGGTAGCCATGAGCCCTGGCTTGGTTTTACTTGTCTACTGTCTGTAAAATGAGATTTCTGGAACTCTCTGTACTTGACTGATGCATTTGAGTGGCTCACAGATTCAGGAAAATTATTTTAGTTACCCTTTTACTGTACATCATTACAAAGACTATAGACAGACTCACAGGTGAGGTATGGGCGAAGGGGTGGTGCTTCAGTGGCTTTCCTCAGTGTTCTCTCTCCAAGACCCACCGCCTGCTCATCAACCTGGAAGCTCTATGAACCTCATCCATCCTTTTGGGTTCTTACAGAAACAGAGTCACAGACGGGCTGAATGGATAGATGGGTGTGTATCTATTCTTTTGAATGTCTTTCTCCTGAGGATGGAGCAGGACCACTCTGAGATGACAATTGTCTTGTGGCCTACTGTCAGACCAGGAGGTCACTGTAATAAGGGGACTTTTCATAATAGTTGTGTTAAATGTTGATAGACTGTGTATACCTTTCCCCGCTGCAGTCTCAAACAATAAAATTTACCCAAGCGTCTATTGCGAACTGAAAGTGCTTTAGGCATCTGTTTGATAAGTTAGCCATTTGTTTGCTAGTTTGTTTACTTATTTATTTGGGACAGGATCTTACAGTGTAGCTCTGGCTGACCTGGAACTCACTAGGTAGTCCAGAATGGCTTCCTTCCTTCCTTCCTTTTTTAGATTTTTTTTAAATTTATTGTATGTATAGGATTGCTTTGTTTTCAGACACACCAGAAGAGGGAATCAGATTCCATTACAGATGGTTGTGAGCTACCTTGTGGGTGCTGGGAATTGAACTCAGGATCTTTGAAAGAGTAGCTCTTAGCCGCTGAGCCATCTCCAGCCCCCGACCCCTGCCGGGCTAGCTTTATATTCACAGAGATTGTCGTGTCTCTGCTTCCCATGTGCTTGGAAATGAAGATGTACAATTCTGTGCACTTCTTCACTTTCAAAGCAACCTATTACAAGTCTTAAAGAGTAAAAGACATTTTAAAGTATTTTATCTTGTGTATAGGACGGTTTTGCCTGCAAGTAAGTCTGTGCGTGCCTGGTGTCCTCGGAGACCAGAAGAGAGCTGCAGACCCCCTAAAATGTGAGTTCCAGACAGTTGTGAGCTGCCATGTAGGTTCTGGGAATCGATCTAATCCAGGTCCTCCACAAGAGCAGCAAATTCTCTCCACTGCCATCTCTCCAGCGCCATAAAAGACATTTTCAATGGCAAAATGTCCAGTTTTCTTCCCACAAGCAATGGTCTATAATTTATTTCTATGCACATCTATTAATTTTACACTGTGCTCTTCGACCTCTCTGGTTACTTCACTAAAGAACAGGGCCCATTCTGTTTAGTCTTACAATGTTTCTCGAGGTTCAGGATGAAGTTGCAGCTCACTTTATAGAGTGCTTATGTCTCATACAAGAAGCCTTGAGTTCCACCCCAGCATTACATAAATCAGCTGTGGTAGCGCATGTCTGCAAACCCAGCCCTAGGGAGACGGGTAGGAGGAGCAGAAGTTCATGGCCATCCTTGACTACAGAGAGAAATGGAGGCCAGCCTGGGATTAATGAGATTCAGCCTCAAAAACCTTTTGCCCTGAATCAAAAAAACCGAGGATCACCTAGGAGTTAGATACTTTAATTCCTATTATACGTTAACCAAATTAAGCAAATGTGTCCGACTTGTTTGATCAAACAGAACCACCCAGGGCTTACTAATGGTACAGATTTGAGATCTTGCCCTACTCAACGAGATCAGAATCCACAGAGAAGCTTAGAAATCTCTGGGGATTTTTGTTTGTTTGTTTTGATAGATTTACTTTTTTCTTACATATATAAATATGTTGCTTGCATGTATGTCTAGGTACCATGTGCTTGCCTGGTACCCGAGGAGGTCAGAAGAGAACGTTCGGTCCCTTAGAACTGGAGTTACAGATGGTTGTGAGCCACCATGTGGGTCCTGGGAATCAAACTGGGTCCTCTGCAAGAACAAGTGTTCTGAACCTCTCTCCAGTCTCTAAATCTCTATTTTAAATGAGGACCTTGAATGCCTCTGCAGTCTTGGGAAATCATGCCTAAGCGTTGCCCAATCTCTGTGCTTCTTTGGGACAGGAAGGCTGGCATTCTTGAGCACTCTGCCACTGCCCCCTCTTGGTGAATCTGACCTGTGGATGAATCGCTCCACAGACTCTCCATCTGTCCCACCTCCAGCGCATCAGTCTCTACACGCTTCACTTTCCTGTTCTCTAAATCCAGATAGCAGTCCCCACTGCGCAGGACTGTTTGGAGTCTAGTGTTTGCATTAATGCACGTAACACAACTAGTGCAAGCATTGCCTGTAGACTGAGCCACTCTCGTAGACTTACGGAAGTCTCCTGATGCCTCTACATAATGCATTTGTCCAAATACAACTCTTCTCTTTAAGTCACAACAGCCGTCTTTACATTGCCTTCCAGACACACCTCTACTTTCTATCTCTATTTGATTTCTTCAATCAAATGCCCCATGGAATTCTCACCAGAGAATATCTGTCTCTCATAGTATTTGTGTATGTATGCATGTGTGTATGTATGTATGTATGCATACATGTATGTATGTATGCATGTGTGTATGTATGTATGTATGTATGCATGTGTGTATGTATGCATGTGTGTATGTATGTATGTATGCATACATGTATGTATGTATGCATGTGTGTATGTATGTATGTATGCATGTGTGTATGTATGTATGCATGTGTGTATGTATGTATGCATGTGTGTATGTATGTATGTATGCATGTGTGTATGTATGTATGCATGCATGCATGTATGTATGGCATATTAGGTGCATACATGCTACCAAATGACAGTCTCCTGGAGATAAGAGATGACTGGTTGTTTCTTCTTTAAACTTCTCTCATTTCACAAACTTGAATCACAGAAAAAAGGAAAAAGGATCCCCATAAAAGCATGTTGTCTAAGACAGGTTCCTTGCACTAGCTACTTGGTCTATCAGCTTCCTTGGCTAAGTAAGTTCCACCTGTTAGCTGATTGGGAAGAAAGGGAAGAGAAAGAGAAAGAGAGGGTCTACCCTGCTTGCTTGGTCTGTTGTACACACTCATGTACATCTTGACCACAATGATTTTTTTTATCATTAACTTAATTGGGAGGGGTATCAGCAAATTGTATTTCTAACTTTGTTAATATTTAATATTCTTATATGTGTTGGGAAAGGATGGAGAAAGAAAATTAAGGTGGCATTTTTTCAGGGCTTTGTGAAGATATCCTGTTAGTCTAAGGGCTTAATAATTGAAAATCACAAGAAAACTAAAGATTTAGAACTGGGGTCTATTCTCATTTTCTATTTTTGACTGTATAAAAATAGAAGCCCAAAAATGTTTAGTTGAATAGTTCATGGTCCTTGTTTCCACTGATTGCCATCTCAATTAGGCAAACAATACAATTCAGACATAAAATACGCCAGATAAGAACACAATTAAATATTTACTATAGCAGCAGGCTGAAGGCTCTTTATTTAGTAGCAGGAGGAGGTAGCAATGAGGGATAAGTATAAACAGGGCCACAGGGATGATATTCATTTAAACCACAGGACAAAGTGTATTTAATATAGTTTTGTAAGAAACTAATTGATATTGCCTTAAATGTGAACACAGAAATTATACTTTATAAGCTAAGCATAATAATTTCTTAAAAATTATTTTAAGGTAATTATTTTCTAAATCAATGTTAGGTCAATAAATATCATTTAAAACATCAAGTCTTTCTAACTTTCTAAATTTTGGAATTGTCCAAAATTTAAGATAGAATCATAGTATACAAAAGACACTTCTGCAATGCCAAATTTATGTTATGAACTTACATTCCGAAATTTAAATTTTCTCATGTGAAAATGGAATGCCTCCCTGTACAGGACTTAACTGCTGCAAGATCATTTAGGTGAGAAAAGAACACAGAGAAGGCTTCAGAGGCAGGATTGGACTGAGGTAGCTCAGGCTTGTTTAACACGCACAAGACCATAGGCTCGGTCCTCACCGCTGCAAAAAACCAACAAGGGGATTAGATTATTCCCACTGGGTGTGGGATACCCAGTGACCAGAGCAGATGACACACCATTTGAGCACCAAGCCTGATTCATCTGTTTCTTGTCTTTATTCTCTGTCTCTACTTAAACATTATAATGCATTTGGTGAACTTTTTCGCCAGCCAGAAAGAAAGGAGGGCCTTACCATAGGAATGTGCAGCCTGGAGAATTACTGATGGTCCACAGTCGACTGGTAATGAGAAAAGAAAGGAACAAAGAGCAGACAGGAGAGTCAGGAAAGACAACAGCACACAGGAGCTCAAAAGTATCACTAGCACCGTTTAAAATCTGTGGTGCTGTGAGCCCTGCAGTCACCTGCAGTGATGGTCAAATGCAGAAGCTCTATGCATTCCTTGGTCAGACATTTGTGCCCTCCGAGCCTAGAACTAAAGACAAATTGAATGTGGACTAAGTTTTCTCATGTGAACACAGCACTAACAATTTACCCACCACATGGTAGTGTTAAAATTCAAACGCCTCAGAGCTTAAAAAAATAAAGCACTATACATTTACACTGCATTTTTCTAACCTCCGATTTTATTATTTATTTATTTGCTTTCAGAGTTTAAAAAGATGTCTTTTACTACATTCTGACTGTTCGTCAATAGGGTATACATTTACTTTATAAAGTTTTAGGTACTTGATACATTTTGAATATACATATTTTTGCTGTTGACAAGAGTATTTTCATCTGTCTGCTGGCTTAGGTATCCACAGAACCCTTGCTCTTTGTCTAGTGCTATTATTAACCACGAGACAAACTGACCTTGCTGAGTTTCTGGGAGTCTCTAAGAATAGCCATCCACCTGTGCTTTGTGTTAGAGCTCAGGTGACAGGGACTAGCCATCCCTTATGTTTGAAAGGCCTTTATGTTCATAGAGTGTCACTGTGTCGTCAGAAACTCACAGCACCCACGGTGACATAATGTAGGTGTCACCCACGTTATGAAAGAAGTTACTAGACTGCCAAGCTACATGGCTCTGCACCAGAAAGACCACTCTGAGAAGGTTAAATTCCTGAGTCATGTGCATAAGTTGTTCAAAGATGTTCGGAAAATATTAATGAGTAGTAGGGATAATCAAGATGACACAAAACCATTAGCTTGCTTAAGTAAAAATAATTGGCAAATACCATTCTGAAGCCTTTCTCGACAGACCTCTCCACCAGAACAGACTAGCTGAAGTCCCCACTCACTGCTGAGTGACTGTCACTTCAGAGCTGTCACGTTCCTGCTACTATCTTTCTCAACAGGAAAGCAATTCAGTGCTGTGGGTTTTGAAAACCATATTTGCAATGGAAAACACACAAGTCATTAACAAAAGCTAGGAAGTCCTAGCTTTTACATTTAAATGTAAAACAAAGCTCCTTTCTTCACTCTGGGTTTCCTATGGTCTCTTTAAAGCAATTGCCAAAGCTTTGTAGATGATGCACAGGTATTTCTTTCTTTCTATTCTTCAGCAGTTTCACATGCATACAATGAGTTTCAGTTTGCTTCATGTCCTGTTATCCCGCCTCATCCTCTCTCTACTTTGATGTAGAGTTGCCTGCTTTCCCTCTTTCAAGCCTTTGAGTGTGTGTGTAACCCACTGGGCGGCCTGCACAAGCAAGAGATGTTTCTAAAAGGAAAACATGAAAATGTTGCCAAAACAACTTTAAAACACAAATTATGCACTGACCTAGATCACCTAGAATGCAGATAGACCGTTGGATAGGATTTAAAGGTTTTCTATTATTTTCATACAAACCTTTACATATGTAAGCAAAAGATACTAGAAAAGCATGAATGTGTTGGAGAATATACCTACGCCAAGGGGGAGAGAAATTGACTCGGGACAAGTTTTAAAGCAGGTGTTTTGACAACACAAAATGATAAAAAGATATAAAGTAATAAAAAACACACAATCGGTGGAACGCAAAGCCAAAAAGATTTTCATATTCAGTTAAGAAGAAATCACTGTTAGCCAGGTCCTGGCAAACAGATGGGAGCCGTTATTTGTAATTCAGATGGAGTGGCTTTTCATCCTAACGCTGAGCAGGTGTATTCCAGAAATACCCATTCTGAAATGACCACCTCAGTTTGAGGGCTGGAGTTTAAACTCCCTCTTCATTCACGCAGGCTGTGCTTTCAATGTGAAGTCCGGTGGTGTTAATAAGTTTTTTTTTTTCCTACTTGATATTTCAAACAAGAAAAATATGAAGAAATTCTGTTGCAGTGGAGTCCGGCGCTTAAAACAGATTTCCCTCCCAGCTTGGCCAACCCTGTGGCTTGAGAGGATTTCCAGTGAGTACACTACTCAGGGTCGCTCCTGAACTGCAATGTTATCAAATGCAAGGGGGAGCCGTCCTTGGGAATTTAGCTCCTCGTTTGACAATATTTAATTCTACATGGCAACAGCTGACTTGCGGGGTGGAGAGTTTGAGTCCAGAAAACATCAAGTTTCAGAAGACAGCTCTCAAGTCGAAGAAACCCAACTTTAAAACCCCTTGCACACTGCTGCCTCCTTCCCACGGCGCATATGGTTTTGTACAAAGACTTAAAAGGGTCATTTGAAACGTTTACAGATGACAGAACTCACACAAACCTCCTCTCCTTCACCACAAACGTGTTCAAGAGAAACTCATTTATTTCGGAGTCCCCTGTCCATCATATCTCTTTAAGGCCAGGCTTTTGGAGTTAACGTTAACTGTTCGTCCACTCACTGCACAAGTGAAATTTTTTCTCCTGGATCCCTTTCTCGCCAATAAACTCATCGCCCCCGATACGCGTGGGTTTTAATCTTTGTTCGTCTATTCTGCGTAAAAGATAGGGTTGGATAAGCTAATGGAAAGTTGGGGCTCTCTTCCTTAGAACTCCTATGCTGTGCGGTTAATGTCCCGAGGTGCTAAGAGGGTGGGGCGAAATTGGGTTTATTAAAAAAGAAATTCTTTCTAATTCCACTCACAAAGTCCAGGCAGAGTCCCAGCTTGCTCTTAACCCCCTTCAGAAAGTGTAGAACAGCCTGACAGACACTTAGCTTCTTATAATCAGTTCCCTTCAGAGCCTCACAGAATCAATTCCACTGGGCTAGAGTCTCCCCAACGCCCCAGAACCCACTCTGGCAGAGGAGCCCAGCATCTAGCCGAACCCCGCCTCCGAGCCCAGCCTGGTTGCATCCCTGGAGCCACACTGACCTGTGTAGCAGGACGCGCTGCACCGAATCCAGGTCCTCCAGGTTGCGGGGCGCAGGCTTGGGGATGCTGGTCCTGCCGCTCCCCTGAAACATTCCCGTAGGGAGCCGCCTCGAGGACAAACCTCGGGGCGACTGCGGGTGTCAGCAGGTCCCCAGCTCGCCTGCGGATCTGATGAAGGACACCGAATGTCCCGGTGACACCGTGGATCCGTACACCCTGGGATCGCCCGCTGCAGGGATCGCTCGGTCCTGGCAGGTGGGCGCTCTGGGGGTGCAGCCCAGGTCCCCAGGGCCAGGGTGGTGAGCGGCCCCTCTCAGTGCCCAGGGTCCCTGAGACGGCTCAGGGGCGCTCTCTCGCCGCCTAGTGCGCGCTCCGCGCCTCACCCGGAGTTTGCCTACATTGGGCAGTTCTAGCCTAGAACGCCGGTGTTCAGGCGCCGCCCCAGGGAAGGACACTGTCACCTGAGGCCACCAAAGAGCCAGGAGAGGAGGAGGTGCTTGCAGGACAGATGCGCCTGCCCTGGGGCTGTGCTGCAGACTGAGAGAGTGAGTTGAGAAGAGGAGCCAGATGCCCCTGTGGGTGGGAATTTAAACACTTTAACCGTATGCGTGCTGTGCAGTAGCGCTCTCCTTTCTTTCCCCCCACTCAGAGGCTGCGGCAGAGGATAGTCACCAGTTGGAGGCCCGGCCTGATCTATATAAGGAGTGCCAGGCCAGCCAGGGCTACAGAACAAGGCACTGTCCCAAAACAAACATGCAAAAATCAAAACAAGTAATCATGACCGTGGGTCCGGTGTAAGGAGTGATTGCAGGCCTTCTTGACACGAGCCTTTTATCCTCCTTGGGTGATAGGGTTGAAATATTCTTGACCTTCGTTATCCCTTGGTTTCAAAGCAACATGCACCCTTGCAGGAGACAGAGAAGGAAGGCAGAGAGGAATTGGAGATGAAAAGAATCAATTCAGTGTTCAGTGGGGGGTGGGGAAGGATGACCCAGGACCCAGGAGTGACTTCAGGCTCTGTCTCAAACTGGAGTCAGAATCAGACAGGATGATAGGGAGAACAAACTGAGAAGTTGGGAGCTGTCTTCAAACATGGTTTATCACTGATGTTGGAGATACAGATTAATAATTGATGATAGGTTAATTTCAATCCCCTACGTAGATGGGGCCTGACTTGCGTTGTAGCTGTCATCCCATGTTTTTTTCTCTGGATGAGTTTCTCTGGTTCTGGCCGCTAAGCGGGTGGAAGAGAGGTTTTATCATAATGTACGTAAACCGTTACTCACCTCTCTTGCCTGCAGCGAATCTACTGTTCCTCAGCTGAATTTCAGGAAACTGAAGTATTTGCCTTTGATTCAGAAATTGATCCAAAGAAACAAAGAATGAGATGCTTATCCAAGTATAATTTATCATAGCAAAAATGTGATAAATATTAATAAGCACTAACAAATATTAATCATTAAAAATAAATATACACAATTGATCACTGTTTGATGGCAATAAAATAATTATGATTCAAGTACATATCCAAGATGCAAACTTAAACATTCAGTTTGTATTAGCTCTGTCTCCTTGCTGTGCCAAAAATACCTGACAAGGGCAATTGAGAAAAGAAGGATTTGTTTTGGGTTGTGGTTGGAGGTTGGGATGCTTCCTGGGAGCAAGGTGTGGCAGCAGCTCACACTGGACTTTCAGGCAGGAAGCAGTGTGTCTTGGGTGCTGGTGCTCAGTTCTCTAGCCTTGGTATCCCAGATTGTGGCATGGAGCTGCCCACATTCAGGATGGGTCTCCCTTTCTCAATTAAACCTTCCAAGAAACACTCCTTAGACACACCCAGAGTTGTGTTTCTCCAGTGATTCTAAACGTAGACAAGTTGTCGGTATAGATTATTGTCCACATAGTCTTTTGCTAGCCATGGGAGCGTAGGCCTTCTGGTGTGACCACAAGTTAATTTGTGTCTCCCTAAGTCTATGTGGAGTTCTTAACTCCTCCTACCCAGATGGGTCCTAATTTGGAGATAGTCTTTCAGGTATAACAAAGATGAGATTATATTGAATTGGGGCGTTCCTTAATCAGTCAGGGGAGCCTTTAACAAGAAGAGAGAAAGAGTCTGGGGGGGATGGCTCATCGGTTAAGAATACTTGCTGTTCTTGTAGAGGGCCTGGGTTTGGTTTCCAGCACCCACACAGTGATTAGCCAGTAACCGCAGATCTGGGGTATCTGATGCCCTCTTCCGCCTGTTGCTGGCACTAGGCACAAACATTGTGCACAGCCATGCCAGTTGTCAAAACACGTGTGCATAGATACACATGCAGGCAAACACACACGCACACACAAAATATAAATATATAACACACAAAGAACAGGGAAAGGAAAGACATGGAAGGCCATGGCAATACACAGAGGGGGACACTGTTGGACAGTTATGGAGCGGTGGTCTGTGCATGTGTCAGCGTTTCCATCATTAGCGTGACATACCTGTGGGAATCGATTTATAAAGCAAGAAAGTTTATTTTGGCTCATGGTCCCAGCTGATGAGCAGGCAGAGACCCACTGCCTTTCGGGATGGCAGATGACAGTAGCAGCAGACACTTGGAAAAGCAAATGACTCATTTCATTGCCAGGAAGCAAGGAAGAGACCAAGGTACAAGAATCCCTTGAAAGAGTCCCAAGAGTCTCATGTGTTCAAGGTTCCCCAATAGCGCCACCTTGGGGGCCAAGCCTGAAACACATGAGACTCTTGGGACAGTGACCACAGAAGCAGTTAGCAGTACCAGGAGTCAGGTGCAGAGCCAGGTGGTGTCCTCTATAACTCCCCCAGAGGGGCATGGTCCTTCACACACCTTCATCTGAGGCTTCTAGTCTCCAAAACACATTTCTGGTGTCTTAAGCATCTGGTGTGCAGCTATTAGGTATAAGCCTAGGGAGCTAGCTAATACAGCTAGCTTCTTCCATGTGTATCGAGAGACAAGGTCATCTGCTGGCTGTGGCAGAAAGCTGAGGCAGAGATCTGAGGAAAGCACACAAGAGAACTGTATGAGCCAGAGGAAGAGGAGATTGACCAGACTCACCAATATAAAGAGCTTGCTATGCTTTTTGAGAGGTGTGATAAGCAGGATTTCCCAACCTCTTCCCAAAGATACCGCACTGTAATCCACAGGGCCTGGAAACATGGCAGGTTATCACTAATGCTAATCCTCATGGTGCAGACGCAATGTGGAGACTATTCTATGAGAGTGGCCTAGTTGCGTGAGTCCTGAGAAGCAGAGAGCTCTGTGACGGCCAGGGAGAGCTGAGGGACTGGATAGATGTCTAATTGATGAAATGCTTTCTTTGCCAGTACGAGGATGAGTATCTGATAGTCAGAAACTGTCAAAATAGCCAGGCATAACCAGTAGTCCTGTTTGTGGTTCTAGCCCTGGGGAGGCAGAGACACGTGGATCCCTGGTGCCTGCTGATTAGCCAGTCCAGTTAGAGAGTGTGTGGAAATCTCCATTTTAGCAGCTTCTCAAAGGGTCTGACTGCCTTTGTCTGTTAATAGTAAATGTGCTGATTGTAACCTCAGGAGATAGGTTGCTTTGACGAATCTGTTCTACATGAGAGCCTTTCAGAACTCTGTAGAAAGTTGCTGTGTGAATTGAGTAGAATTCTATGGAGCATGGATGGCCCGGAGTGGGAGGAGCTGCACGGAGAGCCAGTGAGCAGCTTCAGCAGCCGGGAGTGAAGGAGCTGGCGGAGTGCCAGCCTGCAAGTGGGGACGTAGTTTCACAGCCACAAAACAAAGTTTTGCCAATGTGTGTAAGCTTGAAAGAGAATTTCCCCTTTACCCACCCGTAACCCTTAAGCGCTTTAACCTCAGGGAAGCCTTAACTTTGTTCCGGGAGATCCTAAGCAGAGAGCCCCTGATTGTACTAGACTTCAGAGTCACTTGTACGAGGCTGCGGAGTTTGTGCCTTTTCTATGGATCAAGGGAAAATGGACACAGTGTGTTTCCAGGGGAAGATGGCAAACTGCCCACGGAGCAAACCCCACCCAGTTGGGTCTGTGGGCAGGAATAGCTGCTTGGCAGCTGCAGTGCAGGCATGGGCTTCTCTACCCCGAGCTCCCCCGAGTTTCTTGCTTTTGTATTTTTCTGGTTCTTTTCTTTTACCTAAGCCACAGAAGTTGGGACTCTTCCTCCCAAACACACGGCAACTTCCTAAAAAGTTCCAAAGGCTCTCACGTAGAATAGATTTGTCAAATTAACCTATCTCCTGAGGTTACAACCAGGACAAGCAGTCTTTCTACAACAGCACATTTACCACTAATAAACAAAGGTAGTCAGGCCCCTTGAGAAGCTGCTGAGATGGAGTTTATTGGGGGATAAAGCTGGAGAGGGGAATGAAGGAATCACAGGGGCAGGAGACAGTCTCGACAAATCTTCAGCCAATTCCGTGTCCATAGCATGGGATGATCTTGCAGGGTTGTCCTGTCCTGAAGCAAGTGGGAGAGGTCCTCACATCCAGTAAAGACCTTAGGTGATGAGGAATGGATGGTTTCTGAATGAAAGGGCAAACAAGGGGGCGGGGTTTAAAGACAGGCTCCACAGCATCTAACCGAATAAAATGGTCTATGCCAGCCTGTCATACCCTCACTCACGATGGACGCAAGCAGATCATTCGAGGGCAGGCTGGGGCACAGAGGCAATTTGTCTTAAACAGCAGAAGGGGATATAGAGGAAAGACGGAAGGAGGCGAGAACTAAGAGAGGGTGGCAGAGGAGGGGGCTAGCCTTGAGAGAGTTTATCAGTAGAGGTTATTGCAACATCTGGATGTTGCATCATGGGGCCCAATGCTGAACCAAAGCAGATGGATAGTAGCAGATGGAACCTGACTTCCCAAACCCTTCTCCAGCACTGCTGGCTGCTTCTAAAGTCCAAACCACCGCAGGCTCACCTATGCAGCCTTACTGCAGAGCCCTTCTGTGCTTTCTGAGCCTTAGGAAGAACATGCAGCCTAGGACAATGAATGGCCAGCAGTTCGTTGGGGCAGCACGTGCCCAACACTGCGGAGCCCTGGGTTCGATCCACAGCATAAGGTCTTAATCACTGGCTTCCCTTTACATGCTGGAGGCAATTGTGCCCTTCTGCTGCAAGAACAGCTTATACCTAGCAAGTTTAGATCTTAATTGTATAAGTAGACATGGCAATGTATTCACATAACTAAGAATTAAAAAAACGAGAGGAGATAGAAACCGTGACAAGGCAGTGTCTGCACAGGAAGCAGGTGTCTGACTTTTAGTGATAGCTATATAATTAAATTAAAATCACACCAATGTTTTAAAAAATCCTCCCAATGCCAGAAAAACAAAACAAAAACAAAAGCACAGCATTCCAGTCGATGAAAACCAAACCCTTTCTTCATGGCATAAAACAAATCAACTGAACAACGTAAATGTTAGCAATAAACAACAGCGTGAAGGAAAATGGCTATGGATTGGTCACATGATATAACACACTGATTAATCATAATCTCTGGAGATTCTGGACAGCGGTTTCTGGGTGCCAGGAGACCATTCTTTCAAACGTATTTTCTCTCAGAGTTGTATGTGTTGTTGTTTAATTTTAAGGAAGTTGTGATTTGTTCACATTCATACTATACTTAGAAGTCAAGGTTTTAATAACTTGGAAAGACCTTCAGGTTGAAATACAAGGCGAATGGCACAGTGATTTGAAGCATGGGGGTCTTCCATCAGTGAGCACAGTCTCCTGGACCTACAGAGCTCAGGGTCCTTGAACCACCAGGGAAATTAGTGATTGGTCTTTTCAGAAACTTTGGAATATTGGAAATATTGAAATAAACAAGAAATATTGGAATCTCACTTTTTTTTAAAATATAGCAATTCACTTATGGGTATGGGGGTGTTAGGGTATCACACCAGAAAGAGAGAGACTCAAACTTTTCCAAAGGAGAGTGAAAAACTCATTGAAGTGAAGAGTCATATGTGCTGAATGTGGATCCTGTATCTCGGTATTATTAATGTTGTTTTAGATTTTTGTTTGGACATTTTATCTATGTGTGAGTCTGTGCACCATGTGCATGCAGTACCTGAAGAGACCAGAAGAGGGCATCAAGTCCCCTGGAACTGGACTTCAAGATGCTAGTGAGCCACCATGTAGAGTAAGTTGCTTTTAAATACTGAATCATTTCTCCACCCACTGAATACTGTTATTTTCATGGATAAGAACAAACAAACAAACAAACAAACAAACAAAAAACCCAAAGGGATCCTGTCAAATACATTTATCTTGCTTGGATATTCCCAATTTTTCAACACATTGCTTCTTCGGATATTGAGCACTCATAGGCTGGTTATTGCATCCTTTCTATTGGCGTTTTCCCACGGTTCTTGGAGGAAATGAAGACATCTTAGTTTTGTTGGAAGATTCTCCGCTGGTTCTCACAAACTCCTTCAATCTTTTACGTTCACTGTCTTAATTCGTTTCTGTCAACTTGATACTACCTAGAGTCAACTTGGAAGAAGAACCTCAACTGAGAAATAGCCTTTGTCAGATTGGCTTGTACACATGTCTGTGGGGCATTTTCTTGATTGATGTGGGAGGACCCACTGGGAGGACCAACCCCACTGTGGGCCTGGGTGGTGTGAGAAAGCAGGCTGAGCCAGCCACAGAAAGCAAGCCAGTAAGCGGTGTTTCTGTGGTTTCAAATCCAGTTCCTGTCTCTAGGTTCCTGTCCCAAGTTCCTGCCTCGACCCACCTGGACGGCAGACTGTAACCTGTAAGCCAAATAAACCCTTTTTAAGTTGCTTCTGTTCCTTACAGCAGCAGAAAACAAACTGTGTCGTCCACAGTTCCCCTAGAGTGTGGCTTTGGCTAGGCTGAAAAGGCATCCTTGAGAATTTGACACCCTCTCTCACCTGCCTTTCTCTGCAAAAGCCAATTTCCCCTTAAAACCCTGTTTTTTTAATTTTAATTTTTATTTAATTTATTTTTGTTCCATATTCCTCTTCTGTGGTGTCTCAGGTCAGGTGGAGTGTAACTCTGTGGCAGTGTCTTTTCTATCTCCTAGACTCAGCTGTTAGAGTCCCTTGCTGTGGCTCCTGAGACCCTAGGTGCATTTGGACAGTCCTCGCAGTGACAGGATGGGGACACACATGCGTCATTTCACCCCGTACCCTGTGGTATGTACAACCATTAAGTATCAGTTGAAACTAAAAACCAGATTTCTAGCTCCTTCTTAGCAGGCCTGTCAACGGTGTCACTGATTTTATTATTATGCCAGTCGCCTTTTTGTTTGTTCCTGAGCTGAGGACCGAACCCAGGGCCTTGGGCTTGCTAGGCAAGTGCTCTACCACTGAGCTAAACCCCCGACCCTGGTTTTATTATTATGCTTTTGGCATTTTTATTACAACATTCTTTTAAAAAACTTTCCCTGGGGTGATCACAAAAGCACAGGCACACACCCTTGCTAACACATTCCATCCCCTGGTCCTGGTCATGGTCTGCGGTTTGTGTTTTGTGTGCTGCTTCCTTTGGGGAGCGGGCATAGAGAGGTTGTTGAAGATATTGCTCTCGGGCTGGGGTGACAATTCAATGGAAAAAGTGCTTCTCTCAAACGCATGAAGATCTGAGTTCAGGGCCACAGCCTGGCCCACGGAGCAGTGCTCTCTGTGTGTACATGTGTGTGTGTGTGTGTGTGTATTAAGGGGAAAGTGGAGGACCTGGAGGCAGAAGGTCGTGAGGAGCAAGAGTAAGAGCAAAAGACCATGACATGGAAATGCCATGATGAAATTTGTCACTTTTTATGCCAACCTAAACAATTAATTTAAAAAGCAATATTATATATGATTTTATCTTAGTGATTTAATTGTTTCTTTTGTCTTGGCTTTTTAAAAAAATAGCATTGCAGTTTGATCAGTCTGTGGTAACTGGGAGAAAATCAGGTTTACAAATAGTTTGTAAATACAATGAGAAACTATTCAGGTGATTTTAAAATATTATTTAAGAGCTTCCAAATAGTCAGCCTAACCCATGTTAAATTGAGAGAGAGAGAGAGAGAGAGAGAGAGAGAGAGAGAGAGAGAGAGAGAGAGAGAGAGAGAGAGAGAGAGAGAGAGAGAGAGAGAGAGAGAGAGAGAGAGAGAGAGAAACCTTTTTGTTTTAAAAAAGCAAAAGAGCTCCACCTGGTGGTTAGCATAAGTAATGCCCGATTTGTATTTGCTGATTTGGAATTCTCTACACTTCCTATAGCAAAGCTGTTTGTTGATGCAGTTCCTGAATCATATGGAATTTGTTCATTTTATGAATTATCTAGTTTTTTTGGGGAGGGGGGCGAGACGTGTCTCATTCTAATACTGGAAGGTTCTAGAAACTTCTCTTCCACACCTTCCCTGCACACCGTGTGTGGTGAAGAAATCATGCGGGACAATAAAGTTCCTGCTTACAGGCTCTGAAATCCCTTCTTTCTCTGGCTCCTGGTTAGGCCACGCCTCCCGCCAGGCTGCTGTCCCCAAGGATGGCAGCGGTAGACCTCACCCTGGGGGAAAAGGTGGACTCTGTCTACCTACTTAGGACATCTATCCAGAACTTTTAGTTTCTTCTTTTCATGCGAACATTTTCCTTTACAGAATCCTCGTATATTCGACTCTGCTTTGGTGCCTTCTTCTCTAAGACCCAAGACTACGTTGAGATCCCTTCTGAAAGGCTCAGGAGAACGGAGGATGTGAAGACGTGGATTCTAGGATTTGGACTGCCTTGTTATCAGTGCCTAGTGCTGTAAGGGCAGGTGTCCTGGGATGCCTGTCGGCTCAGAAGCTTCAAGGCCACGCTTAGGACTTCTAAGGTAGCCCTCCGCTTCACTGTTCACTGCAGCCAAGACAAATTCCTCCTAGAAACACACTTCTGTGAAGAGCCATGGGTGTCAACCTCTGCAAACACAAACGTGCCATGTTGACTGTTACACTTAAGCGTTTATCACGGAAATGGGATGCTCCCCGCTGTACTGTTGCTGAGACTGTCGGTTGGTGCTGTGGAGGGGCAGAAGGTTTACGATTCTTGATAGGAAAGCCACCGTAAACTTACAGCTTTTAGAAACTGCAGAGGGGTCTAGCATCATACCATACTGTGCTCTTTGTCTCCTGACACCACAAGGTGACAGGATCCTAGGAAGAGAAGGCTTCAGGTCGAGGGGACCAAGGGGCAGAGAAGGAAAGAAAGCAGGAGGGGGAGGGGGTGGGAGTTCAGAGTCTCTGCTTTGCTGCTGGGTGACCTCAAACCCGGGTGAACCTCATTCCCTCTAGCTTGTTTCTGTATCTGGCAGAGAAACAAATATGCATCTCAGATTTAAAGCAAAACGAAACGACCCTCCCCAAACAAAAAACCCAAACCCCAAGCAACAACAAAAATCCCATTTGCAAACATTTAAACGGAAGCACTTTTGTCTACTAAGGTTTTTATTATTATTGCTTATTTTATTTTTATGAAATTATCTGCTAGAACATAAATAGTCATCTTAATATTTTATATTTGTACCCCGACTCCCTTCAACCCCATCCTCCCCATTCCCCACCTCTGCAGGCAACACTGGCTTTGAACTTACTGTGTAGCTGGACTTGAGCTCCTGTTCTTTCTGTTCCCACGGCTTCCTTGTTGACTTACAGGTGTGAGCCTGGCTCAGAAATTTCTTTGAATTGGAATATTTGAATCAATTCCTTAAACAGAAATATTGACTTTACTTTCCTCCTGCTCTGTAATATATGTACACGCACACACACACACACACATATAATTTGGATTATTTATTAATAAAAATCATGTCATTTAATTACACTTGAAAACACCAGGGTAGAGGGAGACCATTTCGTTCTGTCTGACTCCTGAAACAGGGGATGGAACCAGACATCTTCGTAGACAAGCAATGAATAGCATGTTTTCCCTAATAAATATTTTTGGTGCTCTTTCAGAGTGTTTTCTTTCTGCTTAAAAACCCCTGTTAATAATTTGTCTGGACAAATTATATTTGAAGACTATAATCTTGACACTATGCCCTTCATGACTTAATGATTTGTAATTAAAATGATAGCACTCAGCTGTTCTTTATGTGTTACGCAATCCTGAAACGCATGGCACTACTATGAAGCACTTGATATTGTACTCTGCTTAATCCGAGCAGGAAGACAGTGACAATCTGGGACACTCAGGAATGCACAGGTCTTGGGGGTACAAGGCGTCAGCTCAGGTCACTCGAGGAACACCTTTCCCTCCCTTTGCTTGGTCCACGCTTTATGTTCCTGGGATACACTCTGACCCAGGTTGTCTTCTGAGCCCGTGCCTTGGCCTTCAGATTGTGAAATATCAATTCTTTAGAAGATGAGTGGCAGGGTTGGTGCTTCTTCGTCGCATGACTTCTTGGAATGGGTGCTGCTATATAGAGAGCTAAGGCAGGACACAGTGACACCTCTCCAGGCTGGTCACACCCATTTCCTGTTTTCTTTCTCCACCAGGGCCGTTACCAGCAAGGGTGCTCACTCCGCAGGGACGCGGGATGAATGTGGAAAAGGACTTTATATTGTAGAAATAGAAGCTCTTTGTAGTCATACACAGGGGTGGCTTTTGAGACAAACTGTTTTTTGAGAATGACTATTGAGAACTCGTGCAACTGCTTTAGGGCGGTGTTAGCTGGAAAGGAGGCAAGAGGGCTGCATTATGTATATCCAAAAAATTCTGATTTTCACCACCTTGCATATAATACTGTAATATCTATCATTTAAGCAATATATTATCATATGTAAAACACTTTACTTATTCAGGTTTTATTATTTATGAGTTATTTGTTCATTTTGAGACAGTCTCACTTCATAGCCTATGCCCTTCTACAATGCGTTAGCCCAGGCTGGCCTTCTACTGCTGATTTTCCTGCCTCGGCCTCCCATCCACTGGGATTATAGGTGTGAGCCACCAACTCTGGCCATTTTTAAGTACTTTTGAAATCTTACTTAAACAGACAATTTATCTTCCTGTTCTTCAAACATGTATCCCAACAAACACTAGAGGGCATTCACTGCTCTTCTCAAAAACATAATATGCCCTGGCTTAACCAAGCCGAGGAAACCAAGGTTTTCTTCCCATTTTTATCCCCGAAATTTTGTGTTTTCACATACATTTTTTTTCCAAGTTCGACAGCTTTGATATTAACATGTCCCTTCAGGAACTCGTTTTTCACTTTAGGTGAAAAATCTAATGGAAGTTAGGTACATTTCAAGACACGCCGCTTAACTCAAGAAACTGTCATTTAGGGATTTGAGCCCGGATGTTGGTGTCTGTCAGCAGAGTGACATTTGTGAGGACGGGGACAACTCATTTGATAGCTCCCCACTTTCAGGTGAGCTCTCTCCTGAGTAATAGCACTTTGACTGGTGGAGAAGGTGGAAGCCATAGAGAGCCGGAAGAGAAAGGCAAGGACAGGTCCTTCAGCTAGGGACCTGGAGAACAGCAGATGCGAACCCCTCGGTTTTTATCTGATCAGACATCTCAGGCTAACGGATGAGAAGTACCACGAAACATTTACAGCTCTTGGGTCTCATGCTTTTGTGTACGGGATCTGTTTACAGATCATCTACCACGCTTCCGCTGTTCCCCACTTGGCTCTGTTATAACCTGTTTCCTAGCTCTATGGACCAGCACCGCGTTACAGGATTAAGGATAAACCACCTTAGGCATAAATGGAGGTCAGCCTGCTAGTATTCCAAACCAGGTCAAAAGACCATGTCTTGGAGTGTTCGGTTAGGAACATGTTGGGAATCTGCTGTCCCATTTGGCTGAGGCAGGGCGCCTAAATCACGTGAGTTTGAGACTGGCCTGGGCAAATAGTCTCCATCTTAAAGCAAAACCCGAATCTCCCAAATCAAAAGTAGGAAGAGGATAAATTCAGGTTTTTTTCTATTTTGGAGAAAGTTGGGGGTAGGGGGTGGGGGGTGAGGTCAGCAAACTTTATGTACTTTGTACACTGAAACGCCTGCTGGCTTCATGTTGACAACAGCTACATTCCAGATCAATGTTGTGGACCCAGCCAGCTTCCTGTGTGTGGAACGGGCATTTCCAGCCTGGTGGAAATTAGACCTCTTCAATTAGACCTCAGCTGCGTTTGCTTTGGTCTCTTGGGTCATTACCCTGGCACTGATGTTTCTAACATACTACTTGTGTTAAAATTCTAAGAAGTATATATAAGTTTTCTGTAACAGGAAAATCTATGTCCTAAAACTGCTGGCTATAAATTCAAAAGTATTATAGTGGGCCAAGGACCTTTACATTCTGTGAAGCCATCTGATCTTTAGATTGCTTTTGCCGGTTAGTTAGTAAAGACGCCTGAGTCACTTCCATTCTTGGGTGGTGCCAGTATCAGAAATTAGGGCGGGGCTAAGGAACGTGCCCAGTGCCCCTATAAGGAAGAACAAAAACAAAGGTTTCTGGTTGATAGGGATTCTTTTATGTAAGGATAAGACCCTCTCAGGCTAATTCACTTATTTTATGATGAAGTGACCCAGAAATTCTAAGGTATCATAACAGAAAATTACTTCTGCATATCCTCTGTTAGGTTTTTAGAGTCTGAAGACTGGGCTTTAGAATTGCAGATGAGATTGCACAGAGAGCTTGTGTGCACTCTTTAGGATAGTTCCATGTTCACTGTTAAGTGAGAAATTCCCAGCAAATACTGTATATCTTTTGTTAACTCAATTATGCTCATGAGCTGCACATTTGCGTGTTTGTAACAATATTTTCATGCAGGTTGCAGGTTATGTGTATTTAACGTGCATTCTGAGTTTCTAAACACATTACACTATTACTGTTTAAGTATACAAAGTACTTTAAATTTAAAAAAATTACATAATGTAAACAGACAGACAGGGAAGCAGGTAGGCAGCACACTGTTAGGCACCTGAGCATCAGTACACAGACACACAGACACACAGACACAGACACAGACACACAGACACAGACACACAGACACAGACACACACAGACACACACACACGCACGCACGCACACACACACACACAGCCTGCTCTATCGCCCAGGCTGGCCTTGAATTGGTAATTTTCCTGCCTCTATCTCTTAAATTTAGGATTACAGACATGTGGTATAGTGTGTGTGTGTGTGTGTGTGTGTGTGTGTGTGTGTGTGTGTGTGTGTGTAAATAACTTGCTAGGTACAGATGTAGTGGTTAAAGAGTCTCAATATGTAGACGAACATGTTTGCCTTATAAGTGGGTTGAAGAAATAATATAGGCAGGACTCTGGAATTTTGAAATAAGAACAATGAATATTAAATTTACAAGAAGGCCTTTTAGATGGAAGACATTCAGTGCTGTGGAACGCATGGCTGATCTCCACATGCCTTGCATGGTTTATGGGATTGCTTCTAACTGATCACTCTTTTCTTTTTTTTTTGATCACTGTTTTCTACTCCTCCATTGTTTCCTCTGTCTGATGTTTCTCTTTTTCTCTCTAGACTGAAAAAGTTTAGCATAGAGACAGGCGTACTTCAGATTTGCTGGTTGTTTCTCTACTCCACCTAAAAATGCAGACATAAATAAGATTAAGTGAAGGGCTGGTGAAGCCTGTTATGTTCTTTATCATTGACCAGTATAAAAGAATGTCTACCATCTCAAGCATGCCTCCTTGAGATTGATGTGTTTATAAATATTTTTTTTTCTTTTTAACTCTGTGTGTGTGTGTAGGTATATATGTGTGTGAGTGCTTGCAGAAACTAGGATTGGGTCCCCTGGAGCTGAAGTTACAGGTGGTGACTTCTGATATGTACTCTGAGGACAAAACTCAGGTCCTCTGCAAGAGTGGGCTCTTAATCACTGAGCCATCTCTCCAGTTCCATGTAATATTTCTTTCGAGTACCCAGAGCTTTACTCTTGTAGTTATTTATGGAAACGGTTGGAACACTGCTGGGGATGAGTGTGGGTACACACATTTCATGGTACATGTGGACAGAGAACGGGGCAGACCACAGTCTTAGGTGTTGAGTCTCTTTGTTGTTCCCTTCTTTGCGTGCAAGCCTGCCTGGTTGGCTTGTGAGTTCCCAAAGATGCTGCTGTCTCTACCTCCACCACTCTGTAGGAGCCCTGGGATAAGAGATGCTTGTACTGTAAGTTTGATCTTTTATGTGGGTTCTGGGCATTCAAACTCAGGTCCCTTTGTTTGTATACAGCAAGCATTTTACTCACCAAACCATCTTTCCAACCCCCAGAATAAATTCTCACCCCTTTGTTTTGTGCCGACAGAGTTTTAGTACCCAGGCCACT
Source organism: Micromys minutus (assembly GCF_963924665.1). Lineage (NCBI taxonomy): Eukaryota > Metazoa > Chordata > Mammalia > Rodentia > Muridae > Micromys > Micromys minutus. The sequence goes on along the minus strand of NC_137984.1, from coordinate 39,018,756 downwards.
TGAGTTTGGGGTAAAGTGCTTTTTTCTTTGTTTGACCACAAAGCTCAGGACAGTAAGCACCATGCTTCTGGGGGAAAATGGGCTCCAAGTTGACCGTCAGAACTGATGGGTCTTAGGCCACAAGCCAAAGCCATTATAATTCCATTTAGTGTTCTTTATAGGGTACCAGCCCATCCTTTGATCCCAAACCCCTGATCCATCTAACTATAGAACCCTGGTCCACACCATGGAGTTAGGGGTGAAGAAATCTTTCTTCTTTAGTTGGCTCCACTGCCAGGCGCTGTTTTCAGTCATAGCTAGACATGAGCAGTTACTTGAATCTTGGTCAAGGTCAACATCCGGGTTTTCACTTGCCCTGAATTATTTTGTCATATTGAGCTCGGAATTCTTCCAGATTAAACTGCAAAAGATTAAGGAGAATAATTCTCTAAGCTGTTCTTTTTTTCTCCTCAAGAGTTATGCACAGGGGTGTGAGAGAAAAGGCAGGGTGCACTTAGTGGTGGCAGTGCAGGCCACACTGTGTGCCAGAAAACAGCTTCCTGTTTGTTTTCCTGCCTCCAGAGACACCACTTTAAAGAAAGTCAAGTGGGAAGACATATAAGTCATCATCTCTGGAGAGGAGAAATATGTGTTATCTGTGCAGAATATTGTGAATCATCATTTACAAACGACGTGATAATCAGTGTGGCAGGTTAATAGTCTTGCATAGTTTTCTTTGATTTTTGCTATATCTTTGTTTTGTTTTCCTTGTGGAAGAAGACTGTTATGTATACATCCCAAAGGATTCTAGAGAGTGCTTTCTCTGTCCACACCTGGCTAAATATTCTTTGGAACTCTACAGTTTTGTGAATACTCAAATTTATTGACCAGCAGGGTGGGGGTGGCTGCGTCAAAAGAATTTGATCTATTTCTTTTTTTTCCCCAGTCAGTGAAATGATCTGGATGATTCTAAAGACTGTGGCATTTTGCAAATTATAAAACAGAGGTGGCAAAACCACATCTAGAGGTGTTTACCCAGGAAGTAACAGAACAAATATATAGAACCATAAATGTCAAGCCGTCCAGCGAAGAGTTGTGACACTAAACATAGGAACTGACCCAAGCACACAGGGCAATGAAAGCGATGGCTTTTCATTCATTTGTTTCATGGAGTACAACTCATTCATTAAAACTTACGAGATCTATATTTCCTCAGATAAAATCCACAGTGTATTCTGGTGCTAAGCGTATATGAAAATGTATGTGATGCCACAAATATGTAGAGCAGTGATAAGTTTTTGGGCAATTATAAAAATACTATTTTTCTTTATGACTGTCTGGGTCTTTAACGCTTCTCTATTAAAAACTTAGATTGAAAAAAAAACTTTAATTAGCCTGAAACCCAAATGCTTAAAGCGGTTTCTCCCAGATTCCACCATTTCTTTTTACCCTAGTGAGATATATCTTTGTGTGCACATGAGTATAGCAACCCAACACTGTTCTGACAAAAGCCTGCACTGTATTTTAGGATTTCAACTGAAGAGGCTTTTCATCCGTGCTCAGCCCTGGAAACTCCTGATTTGATGGTATTTTGCTTGCTACTGTTTCTCTCTCTGTCTGTCTCTGTCTCTCTCTGTCTGTCTCTCTATCTCTCTCTGTCTGTCTCTGTCTGTCTCTGTCTGTCTCTGTCTGTTTCTCTCTGTCTGTCTCTGTCTGTCTCTGTCTGTCTCTGTCTGTCTCTGTCTGTCTCTGTCTCTCTCTGTCTGTCTCTCTCTGTCTGTCTCTGTCTGTCTCTGTCTGTCTCTGTCTGTCTCTCTCTCTCTCTGTCTCTCTATTTCTCTGTCTTTTTCTGTCTCTCTCTCTCATTTTTTTCTTTTGCTTGCTACTTAATAAACTAATTCATAACCGCAGTGTGGTAATCACAGCCATCCCCAGTCTGTAAAGAACAAATGTTGGGTAAATCACTGACAAATATATACAGTTTTTTAAAAAAAAAAACATTGAGAAGAAAAACTCAAACCACCCAATAGAAATTTGAGCTAAAAAAATAAAAACAAGATGAGCCCTACCAGTGATCAATAAAACACAATGAGCAATGATGAGATTTTATGCTGCTATGGCGAGGTGCAGATAAAGCAGAAACACACTGGTGCTTTAAGAAAAAGCTGGCACATAGCCTGGAAAACTTGTTATTATGCAGTTGTGTTGAAAATTTGTAAATCTTTTCACCCAGCGGTTACATTGCTTTCCTCAGACCTGGAGGAAGACCCGTAGCTCAGGAGATGTGTCCAAGAATATTCACAGATGGTGTTTGTAGACCTGTGTTTGTAATCTCTTGTGTACTGTATGGAAGCCTAACTTGTCAATTACAAAAAGCCTTTAACCTATTAGCTTAGGCAGGAAATAGGAGGTGGGAGTTCTGGCAGGAGAGAGGATTCTGGGTAGCATCAGGTTCGGGAAGGGGTTAACCCAGCTGCTGAAGGAGAGGGTCTCATGAATCCAAGGAGAGGTAACTAGCTACATGGCAGAGCTTAGAATGAACCAGATAATTGAATTATAAACTAATGGGAACAAGCCAAAGCTTTTGGCTTAGACATCTATTCATATGTGATTCAGTCTCAGAGTCGTTGTTTAGGGAACTTTCGTGCTTGTGGAAAAACCCATGGTTACAGTGTTTATGATAGTCCCAAACAGGAATCAAAGCCCATACTCAGTAGTAGGAGCTGTAAGGAATTCATGCTACAGAATCCCACACTTCAGAAAAAATGAAGGACAGACCTAGCATGCAAGCAAAACAGAGTGGAAAAGCTCGTTCCAGAAGACTGTGGACAAGGCTAAGCAGCATACTTTTCGAGAAATAAAGATATGTATTAAAAACATCATGAAAACCAAGGGGGAGATGAATAGAAGTACAGACCGAGAGAAAGGGGTTTGGCAAAGGGCTGCCAGAGTATCTGCCTATTCTATTGTACACTGGGGGTGAGCGCTGGCATTGTTCGTCAGAGAGGAGAATCCGGGACAATATTTAGGATCTCAGTCTGGGTAGTATATAATATAAGTGTTTTCCCATGTAAAAGAATTAATAAAACCCAGCAGAAACCATAGCATTCATGAGTCTTGAGGCAAGAGGTTCACATATTCAAGGCCAGCCTGGGCTACGTAGTGAGATCCAGTCTCTCTCTCTAATATATACTAGCTAGTTTTGTCAACTTGACACAATGTAGAGTCACAGGAAAGAGAGACCTCTGCTCACAGAACTGTCTTCTTCAGACTGGCCTATAGACAAGTCAGGAGTGGGAGCAATTCCTTGACTGATTGATGCGGGAGGGGTCAGAGTACTTTGCACAGAATGTGGTATGTGGTACTGGAATGTATATGAAAGCATGCTGAGCACCCGTGGCAAGCAAGTCATTAGCCCTGCTGGAGCACCTGCCTTGGCTTTTCTCCGCAATGGATTATGACCCGAGATATTAGATGAAATAAATCCCGTTCCCTGCAAGTTGCTCTGGGTTAGTGCTTTACCTCAGCAACAGAGAATTTAACCGGAGCATCTGGGACTACGGCTCAGTGGTTAAAATGCTCGCTATATAGTCAGAGGACATGTAGATAGATCCCTAGCAGTCGTGTGGTGCATGGCAGTCCAGCTGCGAGCCCAGCCTGGAAAGGCAGAGATGGGAGACTTGGAAAAGGCCGGCTGTCCAGACTAGCTGTATTAGCGAGTTCGAGGTTTAAATGAGAAAATCTGTTTTTAAAAGACTAGGGTGGAGGAGCAGTTGACCAGTCTCTGTCCTCCACACCAGCTCAGGCATGCACGCACGCACGCACGCACAGAACAACACAGGAAAAAACGGCTGCCAGTAGACTGTGATTCCTCATCTCAGCTTCAACTCCAGTAGAAACCAAATCATCTCAGGCAAGCCACTTAGCCTCACAAGCATCATTTTTAAATAAGTAGTTTTAACAAAGCCAGCCTTACCTTTTCATAGGATTGCGTGAGGATCAAGTGTGCTTGCAAGCATTTGGTGTTTTATTCATGAAAGGCGGTGTCCACGGACAATATGGTTTTCCACATAAGACCTCGCAAGGTTTATCTGTCCAAACTAGTGTTCAGAACCCACATGATGAGAGGTGAAAACGATCAATTTAATCACACTCCTCCCTGCCCCCGACAGCCCAGCTTTCTGTAGAGTTTCTAGCCAAAGGCTGTCTGAAGCTGTTTGCAGGAGAGGTGCAGCTGGTCTCGGGGAGTTCCATCCTTGGAATTAGAAGAAACGGTTCTGAGTCTGGCTTTGTCCCTGACTAACTGAGGTGCTAGCGACTGGCTTCCTACTTGCACTCTAAGATTTCTCTGTAGGGCGGTGACTTTGTTGCTAATGAAGAATGGAAATATTTTCTTAAAGGAGAGGGGGTGGGGAGGAGGGATCTTCCTCATCCTTCATACCCACCAGGGTGCACTGGAAGCCTACATAGACTCTTACTTCGCTTGTGCAGTAAACGGTGGGCATTCACTCAGACTGATGGCCCTTTCCCAAGTAGGGGATGGCCTGCTCTACTTTTTGAGCTTTGACGGGCAGGGGTGCAGTTGTGAGGCAGAGAACACGTGCAAAGTCTCTCACTCTTCTGTGCCTCATAAACCCTGCTCAGCAGCAAGCAATCCCACCAGGGTGGTTGCTAGTGATCTGACAATAGCTAACATGGTAACACGAAGAATAAGGTTAGGTAAAGGCACTTGTCAACAAGCTGGACAAGCAGATTTCAGTCCCCAGAACCACATGGAGGAAGCAGAGAACCAAGGCCCAATAGTTGTCCTCTGAAGTCACATATGTCTTAGTATGAACAGGTACATACACACACACACACACACACACACACAGATACATAGCACACACATGCATGAGCATGTGAACACAAGTACATATGATAAAACACTTTAAACAGTGAAATGCAGTAACAAAAAGTTGACAGAGCAAGTGAGTCCCAAGATCTGTGACTGTCAGGTGTTGTCTCTGCGCTGGCTTTGCCATCACAAGAGGCCTGTAAAACTACCTTGATGTGGTTTTAACTGCCTTCCTCTTCAGGTTAATTTGAACATCTCTTTATGTGTTTGTTAGATACATAAATACCCATGACATGTCTTTTCTATCTTTTATTCATCTTCTAATTGTGTTATTAAAGATTTTTTTTATTGAATGGATATGTGAACACTTATGTATGCTTCTCTCTCTCTCTCTCTCTCTCTCTCTGTGTGTGTGTGTGTGTATGTGTGTGTGTGTGCAGGTGTTGTTCTGCAGGAACTATCTACCTTTTGAGACATTGGCCTGGAACTTTTCCAAGTGGCCTAGGCCAGCTGACGTGTGAGCTTCTTCCATCTCACTATTGTAGAGACTACAAGTGCTCACCTCTGCACCAAGAGTGTCTAACACGGGCTCTGGGAATGCAATATTAGGTCTTCATGTCTTTGGAGGCAAGTGCATCTAATAGGTATCTCGGCAGGCCCTAACAAGTGATTTTTGAGAGATGGAAAATGTCTAGATGCCCATCCTTTAAGTGTTTTGCAGATGCCTTCTCTTGTAGTCTCTTCAACAGTGAGATGGGAGTTAGAGTCAGGCAGAGTCCTGGCAGCTCACATGCCATTTGCTCCATCCTCATTCTGTAGACAGTTCCACCCTCTCTGTCTCTGTTTTACTTTGTGGTGCTTTACCAGCCTTCCGCTGAGAGCACCCTCTGATGGCTAAGAGTAGAAGAATGAAATTGGAGTCATATCTATTATCTTGCACAGAGATCCACTCCATGTGAACCAAAGACCTCAGTGTGAAACCTGGAATGTTGAAACTGCTTGAAGAAAACTCAGGCAGACCCTACAAGGACAGTGTAAGAAAGAACTTTCTGAATAGGACTCTGTTTGTTCAGGAGTTAAGGTCAATAACTGACAAATGGGACCTCACAACATTGAGAAACTTCTGTATAACAATGGAAGCAATCTACTGAAGGAAGCAGAAACTCACAGGGTGGGAGAGGATTGTGGACAGCTATACATTTGTGAGAGAATTAATGTCTAAAATGTCCACAGAACTCAAAAAGCAAAGGCGAAAAGAAGCTGGTGGCTCAGCTGGCAACAAAACGGGATCTATACACATCTAAACACAGAGTTCAGAAGAAGAAGAAGAAGAAGAAGAAGAAGAAGAAGAAGAAGAAGAAGAAGAAGAAGAAGAAGAAGAAGAAAAAGAAGAAGAAGAAGAAGAAAAGAAGAAGAAGAAGAAGAAGAAGAAGAAGAAGAAAAAGAAGAAGAAGAAGAAAAGAAGAAGAAGAAGAAGAAGAAGAAGAAGAAGAAGAAGAAGAAGAAGAAGAAGAAGAAGAAGAAGAAGAAGAAGAAAAGAAGAAGAAGAAGAAAAAGAAGCAAACAAGAGTCACAGCTGAGAGTGCCAACATCCTTAGCAACATGGAATTGTTAACTGAAAACTGAAGCAGCTCTGAGATTTCATCTCCTCACAGCCAGAATTGCTAAGATGGAAAACCTAACTGACAGCAAACGCTGGATGGGTGCAGGGACAACGGACACTCAATCACTGTTATTCAGAAAGCCCATGAGCGTGGCCACTCTGGACATCAATGTGGAGATCCCTCAGAAATCTGAAAGTAAATCTACAGAATGACTCAGCGACATTGCTCCTTGGCCTGAGTCCAAAGCACCCGACTTCCTACTCCAGAGACAACTGATCAGCCATGTTCTTTGATGCTCTATTCCCAGTATCTAGAAAATGGAAACAACCCACATGTCCTTCATCTGATGAATGAGAGATGAAAATGGGGTATGTATACACAGAGGGATGTCATCCAGCTATAAAGAATACTGGAACAAAATATTTGCAGGCAAATGGATAAAAGTAGAAAACCCACTGAGTGATGTAACCCAAACTCAGAAAGAAAAATGCCATGTTTTTAAGAATCCATGGAGCTTAGCTCTTAATCCTCAGAGATGTATTGTAACTGTAGATGCCAGGTACGTAAAAAGGGACAGCTCAGGAAAGAGACAAGAGTGAGCAGGTTCCAGCAGGGATTGGCTCAAAGGTCCAAGCCCTGGTACTGGGACTTCTAGGCATTTATCCCTTGGTACTCTATCACTCCTCCACTCAACCAAGACGGGCTTGTCGCTGCAGCACACTCACACCCTGCTCACCCCCACTTTAAATGCAGCCGACAGATGGGATACAGAGGAAATCAGGAAGAGAAACACTCACCAGCCCAGTGCAGATAAAGAAACGACAGCAAACAACCAATGAACTTGAGGAAGCAGCAAAGTATCCCGCAAATGGACTCACAGATATTGAGGATGCTCCTAACTTTCAGGCTGATTTAAAAGTGAAATTTCAAATTAATTTTATTTGATACACAAACATAAATACTACTCATATTCACAGGGTATCACGCAATGACAAAGCATGCAAGAATTATGTGCAACCAGGGAAAAGCTTATACAATCTCCTTCTACCTTAGCTTCCCGAGTGCATCCCCAACTCATTAAATGATCTTTGCTTGCCTTATTTTGCTAGAAGAATAGTTTTGTTACACTGAGCATAACCCAGTGCAGACCCTGTAGATGACACTTGTGTACTGTGCGTCTCAGAAAGCTAGAGGAGAGGGTTTTGAATGCTTCTGCCAGACTAATGTTTTAAAATCTAATTGTGTTTCATTTAAGAATGCCTATCATCTGCTGGACAACTGGAACTTTCCACTTTGATCCTCGGGGGTTTCTCTGAAAGCCATAACAGGATATAAAACACACAGAGTGTCTTGGGCGGGGTATTGCTTGTTTTGTATCTTTCTGGGTTGATTTTGGAATTGATCTGTGTCCCAGAAACGCAAAGGACAGTGTGGGCTGCCTTTCATCAGGGAGCTCACCATCTTCTCCTGCAGTTGTTGGGCTGTACCCACTAGGAATGTTTTTGAAGTGGTATCCTTATTAAAAATCTAAAACCCAGAAGACGCCATAGGAGCAGAACATTGCAAATCACCCCTGTTTACTTAGGCTGGGTAATACCACTGTGCTGGCAGAGGCTCTATTTTTTTAGTTTGGAGTTGATCCCTTGAAACCAGAGCTAGCCTCTTCAGATGTTCAATCAGCGAGTTATTTGGTGAGTGCTCAAGTAATATATTGCTGGACATGGGGGTGTGCATGACAAACCTCAAACCTCTGCCCTAGAGCCTGTGTTAGTATATGCATATACATGGCCGTGTGCCTGTACCTGCCTGTGTGCATACGTGTGTGCCTGTGTGTGCACATGTGGAGGTCAGGTCCTCAAATGCCTTCCCTATTTGTTTGAGCCAGGGTCTCTCACTGACCTGACTGTTGCTGAGCGGGTTAGGTTAGCTGGGTAGAGAGCCTCTAGGGATTCTCCTGTGTCTATCCCACCTCATTTCAGGGAGTACAGACCTATATCATAGGGCTTATAATTTTATTTCACTTTCAGGACTTTAAATACTGAGCCATATTCAACCCATAGCTTGTAGTTTTATAGGAAAAATTAATGTGTAATCAGTAATAGTTATAGAGATGCACTTTGGGGAAGGAAGCAGTGAGAACTGAGTTACTGGGGTAAAGGAATAGGAGAACCAAGTGAATAAGACCATGACACTATATCCCTGATCTGAACTTCTCTTTCCTCTTTCCCCAGGTTGGTTCGGAAGGGACGTGATGGACGGGCCGAGAGCTGTGTGCTGATCAGTGGCTGCCATGTTTCATAGTGAAGAAAGGATCATGAGCAGCTCAAGAGCAGTCACGTGAGCTATGGCTGGGTGTGTCATTTTAGCTTCCATTTAGTCTAAACTAAAACCGTCACGTGTGGCCATCCTATCGGTGCCCCCAGGAAGATGAGGAGCCACCTCTGAAGAGCTGGAAACAGGAAGAACAGACCAGAAGGCCTGGGGCAGGCACTGTGACTCAGGGCAAAAGTGAGCTTGGTTTTGGAGGAGAGGCTCCCGGCTTAGTCAATGTCCAAATGAAAGACAGAGGCATACACTTTACTAATGCCAACTCGACATAACAGAAACTAATTGTCTCAGTACGTTCATGGTATTTGCACGGCCTCCCATTTTCATTATCTTAGAAGGAAGCCTTAGGCCTGTGAAGTTGTTCCCCTCTGATTCCTGTCTCTGACTCTGAGAAGTCATCATTTAGGGTTCATCAAGGATTTCCCTTTCTGGATCTGTCTTATGAGCAGACTCATGCCATATGTGGCCTTTTGCATTTGACCTGGCTGTCTCCATCCTCATTGCTTACAGTAACCAATAGGTGGAAACAGCCCCAGTGAGACTCCTGCATCCTACACATATGGGATATTACACACATGTAAAAAGTGGTACTGACATGTGACCACGTGGATGAACCAACCACCCAGGTTCTTGGAGCAGAGAAAACTTAAATGCAGAATTATGAGCTAGGTATAACATTGTCAACTTG